>NC_056756.1:34251479-34336479 GCF_018687715.1 Carya illinoinensis
TGACAGACGGAACAATTGAAAATAAATTGGAGGAAATGGATGGTATCGTGAAAACTCCGAAGGTTCTGTTTAATGTATTCGGAAGGACTGAGGAGAGTGCGTGTTTGTGTGCGTGCGTGCGTGCGCAGAGAAAGAAGTCGTGGTCTGTCTCTTTCAATAAGCAATAATGGAAGTGTCTACGTGGAGAAATCCGAGCAGAGACGATAACGATTGACTTCTTTAGAATACAGCCCCACAATCACATGCAGCTTCCATGTTGTCCACCTCCTACTCGCTCTGCTTGTCAAGGATTGACTGGCCGTACCAATTCAGCTACTAAATATTTGGTATTTAATATTTATTTTTGTTAATTAAATATGTTATATAATTAAGTAAGATGCTTTTAATTACTAGTAGGAGTCCACATGTAAGGCACATGCGTGGCTTCCCGTATAAAAATTATTTGAAATTAAAGAAAAATAAAACAAGAATAATTATGAAATTAAAAGAGAAATGATATTGTAAGAGAAAGAAGATATTATAAGAGAAAGAATTATTATTCAATACAAAAATTTGATTATATATAAGTGAATGATATCCATATATATAGGAGTACAAATGAGTATGTATAGCTTAAGTTTTAATTGATAGCTCAATGGTCTTAATTAATAGTTAAAGATTAGTCTTAATTGATGGTTAAATGATTGTCATACAAATAAGTTTATAACACTCCCCCTTTGGATGACCATACATAAAAAATATGCCTCGTTAAAAGCTTGCCAAGAAAAAACCTAGTGGGAAAAAACTAACGGCGAAGGAAAAAGAGTACAATATTTATGTATATCGCTAAGTGCTTTAAGATTGTCTCATTAAAATCTTGCAAAGGAAAACCCAGTGGGATAAAACCTTAGCGAAGGAAAAATAGTACAATCAACACAAGTTTTCAAGACATTACTCTCCCTGAAAAGTACATGATAATAGGTTTTCAAGTTTCCGCATTCTAATGTTCTGCACAATCTTTTTAAATGTTGCAGTTGGTAATATTTTAGTGAATAAATCTACCAGATTATCACTTGACCGTATCTGCTTGACATTAATTTCACATTTCTCCTCATAAATTGCAATGATCTCTCTGTGTAGATCTGAAAGATAACTTGCATCCGCATATCTAACTAATTATGGACTTGATCTATGTTGATAAAATAATCACATATCAATCGTACTTCGGATGTAACGAATGACATGTTTAATATCATTTCAATGTCTTCGAGTTGGTGTGAAACTATATCTTGCAAGTAAATTAACTGAAAATGTAATATCAGACCGAGTGCAATTTGCAAGATACATCAGGGTTTCAACTGCACTGAGATAAGGTACTTTAGGACCAAGAATTTTTTCATCGTCTTCACAAGGACGAAATGGATATTTTTGTGTATCAAATGATTGAGCAACCATTGGAGTACTCAAGGGATGAACTTTGTCCATATAAAATTGCTTTAAGACTTCATAGTGAAAGGTCTTTACGTTGATGCATCTCAATATTGTGTACCAACTCTTTAAATGATGCAGTTGGTAATGTTTTAGTAAACAAATTCACCATATTGATTCAAGATCGTTTTAACATTAAATTTACTACTATTCTAGAGTTGTGTTCTTCTGAAATTATTGTAAATAACATAGTTAGTAGAGAAGTTATCAAAATTAAGCCACCAACCTCTATATTCAACAAAAACGATGGCCACCTTTTTAGACCAGACAAGTACCACAAGATTTTATAGCTTTTCTGGAGCCGTCAGATGCCTTAGGGCTATGATGTTATATCTCTTGTCCCTTGTAGAGATATGCTTCACGAGAGATGCTGTGAAGCAATAGAGATGTTTTGTCCTTCCTTTTACTCACCCGAGGATGCTGCTCTTATGATAGGAGTATAGATTCTTTTTTCTGGAAGGAGTTATTCTGATGTCATTTCAGAATTAAGATTTCTTAGTGCTCAATATTCTGCCTCTGTTACGACCATGTTTTAGAGGTTATCAGCTAAAGTGAATGAGGTCAACCAACTCAATAATCAAATATCTTAATTGCGTTAGAAGCTCTCTGTGAAGAGTCGTAAGAACAAGAAACTGAAGGAGGAGAATAAGGTGCTAAAACAGTATGCCCGTGATTTTCAGGATCAACAGCAACGGATATTTGAAGAAGTACAAATACTTAGAGAATAAGGACAAACTGCATTTAATCTTGCCGTGGATATCTGAAAAAGTCCAACTTCAAATAGAGTAGGGGCAAGCTGTTTTTAATTTTACGGCCTAGTAAATAACTGTAGGATATCTGTGTTTAGCGTATTCTCTATCAATATATATAATTTTTTCATGCTTTCATAATTTTCTCTATAAAAGAAATATTTAGCTCATATTCATTCGCATCCCATCTTCTTCACTTTTCTGTAATTAGTCTGCATTCTTAATCTGCAATCTCTTTCTGCATTCTTACTCTGCAATGGCCCAGCAATCTTCTTGTGACCAATATATGAGGTATTCTACACCTCATTCACCAGTTGTTTCTACTTCTACTGTAGGTGCTATAATGCAATACAGTAATGATCTGACTAATAAGTTAGATGATGATGCCATTTACGAGCTTGTGAGTCTTGGTACCCGATATTCCTCAACCATTGTCGCATTTTCTCAACGATTACAATCCAAAACTTGTGAGGTTGACAAACTCAACAAGAAAATTTCTATCTTTCAGCAACTTTTTCTAGAGTCTAACATGAAGATAGGAGTAATAAAACAAGAGAATAGAAATTTAAAATTCTTGCTTGACTCTTCTTTTCGATTGCCTACTCTTTTAGATAAAGATGTCATGCAAATTTTTTGAAGAGCAAGATCGTTTAAAGAATGAGGCGAAGAGCCTCAAATTTCTGTAATTTTGTTTCAAGATAATAAAATAATATTTCACAAATATTCATATTATATTTCTATATTCTGGTAGATGTTCTGTATGCTCTATTTTATTTCTCCTTTAATAATGCACATTTATTACAAAACCATAATATAAATCTGAAATACTAATTGCATTTAAGAGATGATATTTTAGAACTAATAATTTCATTCATCTCCCCCTCGAAGCTGAAAGGGTTTCTGATTTATATTTCAAATATGAACATTTTTCATGAGCTCTTTTGGAGTCTCAATGATATTTAAATCATCTATATAAACTGCAATAAAAGCTAATCTAGATACTGAAAATATATGGAAAATAGCTTGTTTCACGTGCGTTTGGATTGTTTTAGATCATATAAGGATTTTTTAAACTTGATAGAATAAGTACTTCAGGACTATATGCTTTATGCATTTCATATCTAGTGATCCATATAAATATGGAGTTAATCATGTATACCCAAACTTTCGGTAACTATCAAACTAATAAAAACCCCAATATAATTTCATTAACTTCAAAAGCATATCAATATTATTTTTACGAGAAACCGACTCGTGATTTATTTATCACATTTTCATTTCCTTTATACAAATACCCACTAATATTAAACAAGCATCACCTCTTAGGTGCTTGGACTACAAGTCCATATGTATCACATTTTACTAGTGATATCAATTCTGCAGGAATTGTTTCTTTCTATTTTGGCCAATATTTTTACATTGGTATTCTTCGACAGTTCTTGGCTCACTTTCTTCATTATTTCTGGTAATGTGAAGTGCCATCTTATATGAAAATACGTTGTCAACAAAAGTTTTATTTCTATCCAAAATTTTTCCAATACTCATGAAATGTATCAAGATCTCGGTATTTTCAGGTACCTGTATCTCTTTAAGGGAAGATATTTCATGAAAAACCTCTTCAGGAGGTACTATTTAGGAGGATTATACTCTTCAGGAGTTTTTATTATGAGAGAATTTTGTTCAAAAAGTTTGGATGGATCTTATTTCTCATTTTGTGGGTACGGCCTCTTCAAGAGCACCAATTTATTTATTTATTTATTTATTTTTTTTGTACTTTTCTCTTTCGGGATGTTTTATTTTTTGTTTCAATGTCTCTCACACTTTTAGACATATCTTATATTCATTAGACTGCTAAATTTCTTAATTGTCCTACGAGGATTTTAATCCTTGCTGGGATTTTAGTAGCTAAAATATGAGACATTTTTATCTTATTGTATCCATAAATTAATTATTATTTAAACTTCCAGTTCACCTATGATAATTACGATAACGTCGAATTATTTTATTTTATTTGCTTCAAGCAAATTTTTCTTTTCGCTTATGGTGGGAAGACTTATAGTAAAAGAATCTTCTGGTTCTTTTATATACATCCATATGAAAATTATTCGACTTATCGTAATTGATTTCGGATGATTAAGTTAATCATGAAAAACATACAAATATTTTGAATCATATCACTTTTGATGCATCATAATATTTGATTCAATAGTTGTATAATATCATCTCAAAGAGAAAGCTGGTAGTTTTTTCAATACGAGATTCTGGCTCGAAATCATAGAAGTACTATAAAGATATTTATTACCACGTCTGAGCTCTTGGTTTTTTGAAAAAAATGCTCCATTCTCTTCTAAGAATGATATAAATCTAATACCATTCATTTTAGGAAATAATGTGGAACTAGTAGGACGTGACTAATACTTTCTTAACAAAAACTAATTATTTTGCTTAGCCACTAGAAAACCAGATATAAATTTAGAATATATTGTGAATTTTTACACTCGATATTGCTACTTTAAGAGCATATTCAAGGCATTCATTTTAAACATATATTCTTTAGTGGCTTTTCTTTATATAATTTCAATTCTGCAACTTCAGGTACAGTAATCATAATGAGCTTTTGGTACACGTATCACTCATTTAAACTATTTCACAGAATCAATAGATTTTTATTATGAGATACTCAATAAAATTATTGGTTTAGAGTGATCCTTCAGGGATACTCAATTTCTATTCCAAAATGAATCTTATCATCAATAATTCATAACAAGTATAAAAAATAAATAGAACTTGCATATAAACTATGTGAATAAATATAAAATTTTATCAAGTAATAATAAGAAATATAATCTTTAATACTCACCTTGGGGATTGCAAATAATATATTGAAAAACTTACTTGAAATAGAAGACCACTAGTTTTAGAATCAACAGAACCTCGTGCTGATAACGTGTTATGAAACTAAAAGAGAAATGATATTGTAAGAAAAAGAGGATATTGCAAGAGAAAGAGTTGTTATTTAATGCAAAAACTTGATCATATACAAATGAATGATACACATATATATAGGAGTATAAAGGAGTAGGTATAGTTTAAGTCTTAATTGATGGTTAAATGATGGTCATACAAATAAGTTTATAACAAGAATTAATATTTTCAATATACAAAGAGAGACAAGTCCTCGGACCAAGAGACAAGCAAACAATGCTCATATCATGGTATGAGCAAAACTGCTTGAATTCAGGGTGAGCAAGGAGTGCTAGTATGTGTGTGTCTACACCCCAAGGCAGGCTGAGTACCCCTCGTCGGAGAACATCGCTCAGAAGTACCTGCACTGTGGAACTGGAGCAAAAGTGCTCGAACTTCAAGCCAAGCAACATATCTCCCCCCCCCCCCCCCCCAGCAAACAAAATGGTGAAAAAAGTGCTAGGTTTAGGAGCAGACTATGTTGAGCAAAAGTGGTCACCATCCTTGTGCAGGGCACCATGGAAAGTGAATGTAGGACGAAAGAATGAAGGTAGGACAGAAAAATAAATCTCCAACTAAAAAATGAAGTTAGGAAGGATAATGATGGTAAGATGTAAAATGGAAGGTAGAAAGGAAAATTAACCTAGGATGGAGAAATGAAACTTGAACAGAAAAATGAAGGAAGAAGAGAAAATGAACACATGGTTGAAAAATTATTGTAGGAAGGAACAATGAATGTAGGACAAAAAAATGAAGCTGGGCAAAAATATATAGGTAGGAAGGAAAATGAACAAAAAAAAAAAAAAGAAAGAAAAGGAAAAATAATCATATAGTGGAAAAATTATGGTAGGATGAAATAATGAAGGTAGAACAAAAAAATGAACCTAGCGTAGAAAATGATGGTAGAAGGGAAAAAAGAACATAGGGCGGGGGAAAATGATGGTAGGACAAAAAAAAAAAACCTATACCATAGTTATTTTAGCAAATGTTAAACTGTGTTAGATAAGGTTAATTTTTACCTCAAGCAAAGCGGAATTCCATAAGTTTGGATATTTACTCATCTTACAACTCACGTCAAATTGTTGTGATGTTACCTCTATATCAGTTAGGAGTCTATCAAAGTCTCCCAAAAGGATTACAAGCTTTAATATCAAGACTATAAGATGACTGCTCTAGGAAATTGTAGAGAGAGGAGAGCCTTTGTTTGTACGTTCACTTTCTCTACACACCATAAAACTAACGTATGTAAAACTCTTATTTAAAGAGTCTTTTGATGGGGTGGTTAATTGTTGCTCTTGTGGTTTATGTACCTGTGATGCTTTAAAGAATGTTGGTGAAGTTCAACAAATGGATTATGTGTTCATGTTTTTTATGGGTTTAAATGATGGCTATGATGCTGTCAAAGGGAAAATTATCTTGTTGAGTCCCTTACCCTCTCTAGATAAGACTTTTTCACCGATTTTACAAAAGGAAAGGCAAAGGCAAGCACGAACATGGCCTTACCTACCACAGAACCATCTGTCTTACTTGCTTATCAAAGCTTCTCAAAGAAAAAGGAGTAAACAAATTTAGTTTATGGCCATTGTAAAAAGGTTGGAAACACAAAGGATAAGTGTTACAAACTAATAGAGTTTCCACCCACTTTCAAATTCACCAAATCTAAGTTTGGAAATGGTTGTGGAATACATGCTGTAACTTAATCTACAAATCATGTTGCTTTTGGTAGTTCTTTTGCGGATCAAAATGTTGCTTCTGAATATGCACCTTATGCGCCAAGTGCTTCTCAGTTGACCCTCTCTCAAGCACAAGCACATCACCTTATGGCTCTTGTCAATGCTCAATTCCCTCAACTGACCTTGGGACGCACTAAACCACTCCTACCTACCCATGTGTCTCCCTCACCAATTATCTCAGAACCTGCTCTTCCAACAACATCTCACTCCAACTTAGCAAGTAATCATCATTGTTTTTCCAGTTCTAAGATCTATCATAAGTTCATAACCCCCTCTCTTTTCAATGTCACAAGTCATGACAAACTCACTACTTTTTCACAACATCAACATGATGTCGTTCATAACACACCATGGATCATGGACACAGAGCCACTGATTTGATCCATTATGATATCTAGGGCCCATACTCCCAAGCTTCCCTTCAAGGATTTCATTATTTTTTAACTATTGTTGATGACTATTCTAGAGTTACTTGGGTTTTCCTAATGACATTGAAATCAGACACAAGATCTCTCCTGTAGTCTTTCTTTCATCTCATACAAACCCAATTCAACAAAAAAATTAATTAAATTAGAACTGATAATGAACTTGAGTTTGCTATGATTGATTTTTACAAAGCACATGGCATCATTCACCAAACATCATGTATATACCCCTCAACAAAATGGTGTTTTTGAGAGGAAGCACCAACATCTCTTGAATGTTGCCCGAGCCCTTCTTTTTAAAGCATTATTGCCAATCCAATTTTGGGGAGATTCTATCTTAACTGCAGCCTATATCATTAACAGAATTCCCATACCTCTCCTTTCCAATAAATCCCCATATGAAATGCTTTTCTCATCACCACCTTTATATTTTTACCTTAGGGTCTTTGGTTGTCTATCTTATGCTAGCACTCTCAAACAAAATAGAAATAAATTTGAACATAGAGCTAAACCTTGCCTTTTCTTGGGATACCTTGCTATTGTCAAAGGTTATAAGCTCTGTGACATTGAATCTCAGTCCACCTTCATTTCTCGAAATGTCATTTTCCATGAATTTGCTTTCCCTTTCAACTCTGGTCCTCCTTCAGACAATGATCTATCATCATTTCCAAATAATCTAGTCCTACCTCTTGCACTACCAGATGACATATTTTCATTTCCCCAAAATGCTCAAACTCTCACTCCCTCACAATCTAAAGAACCTTCCTCACTTGCTACTTCCTCCACACTTCTCTCACCTACTGCTTCCACACTTCCCTCACCTGTCCCCTTACTTGGTCCTAACCCTTTCCCTCTTCGAAGGTCTACAAAAAATAGGAACCAACCTACTTATCTCCATCAATACCATTGCCAAGTTGTAGCATCTCAACCCCACACTCCCTCCTCCACAATCTACCCCCTTCATGATTACATAACTTACAAGAATCTCTCTCAATCTCACCAATAATTTTTTGTTTCACTATCATTACTTTATGAACCCCAGTCCTATAATGAAGATGTCAAATTTAAGCATTGGCAAGATACAATGAAAGCTGAACTCAATGCTTTAGAGGAAAACAATACTTGGACTGTCACTACCTTACCCGCAAACAAAACTGCCATTAGTTGCAAATATGTTTATAAGGTCAAACTCAAATCAGATGGATCTTTTGAAAGGCACAAAGCCAGACTTGTGACAAAAAGATACACTAAAAAAGAAGGCTTTGACTTCTAACGGCCATTTAGTCTAGTTGCCAAGCTCATCACAGTTCAAGTTTTCCTTGCCATAGCAGCCATTCAAAACTAGTCCCTAACTCAAATCGATGTTCACAATGCTTTTCTACATGGCAACCTTGATAAGGGCATTTATATGCAACTACCTTCACGATATCACATCAAGAGTGAGTAGATTGAGGGGGAGAAACTGGTGTGCAAATTAAATAAGTACCTCTATAGACTTAAGCAAGCATCTAGGCAATGGTTCTCAAAGTTTTCAAATTCACTCACTGCCATTGGATTTCATCAATCAAAATCTGACTACTCCTTATTCACTAAAGTTAGTCACAGTGGATTTATAGCACTCTTAGTCTATGTAGATGACATCATAGTTGGTAGTAACTCTCAAGAAGAAGTTGACTCACTCAAATCTTACCTTCACAGCAAGTTCAAAATCAAGGACCTTGGACCCCTCAAGTACTTCCTAGGATTGGAAGTTGCTAGGTTCTCATCTGGAATGAACCTTTTTCAAAGGAAGTACACCCTCAAGATATTAGAAGATTCAAGTCTACTTGGCACAAAGACAACTTCTACACCTATTGAACTAAATCATAAATCGAGCCACATCACAGATGAAATCTTCCAAGACCCTACAGCTTATAGAAGACTCATTGGAAAGTTAATTTACTTAATCATCACCAGTCCAGACATCACCTATGCTGTAAATGTTCTAAGCCAATTCATGGACAGACCCTCACAATCTCACTTGCACTCAACCTATAGGATTCTCAAGTACATCAAAGGATCTATAGGTCAAGGCATTTTTTAGTCATCCAAATCATCTCTACATCTAAAGGCCTCTAGTGACTCTTATTAGGCTGCTTGCCCAAGACAAGAAGGTCTGTCACAGGCTTTTGTATATTCATTGGAGACTCATTTATAAGCTCGAAATCTAAGAAACAAGTGATAGTCTCTATGTTTTTAGCTGAGGCAGAATACAAGGCACTAGAGTCTACAAGCTGTGAGATCATGTGGCTTCTCAGTTTGCTACAAGCTGTGATTATGTGATAACCACGCAACCATCCATATTACAAAGAACACAATTTTTCATGAGTAAACCAAGCATATAGAACAAGGCTGCCATTTTGTTAGAGAGAAAGTCTAGGCTAGTATTATCACACCCATGCACATATTCTCAAAACTCCAGCTGGCAGATATTTTTACTAAAGCCTTAACAACTTCTACATTTCATATTTTGTTATCCAAGATGGGAATTTTTAATATCTATAACCATCTTGAGGAGGAGTCTTATAGAATGCAATGCAAAAAAATAAATTGCAAGCAAGAAGGACACAATGATCGCAGCCAAAGCAGGCCTAAAAAGCCCTGCTATACTCAAGAAATGCATGCAACAACAAAAGCAAGCAAAGAATGTTGTAACACATGAAAAGAAGAAGACAGCAGCAGCAATAACAAAGATAAGTGATTACGCTCAAAGAATAATGTGGTAGTTGTGGTACAGCTTTGGGGTGTCCATTCCATAGAGAGACAAACTAAAAGAATAGAAGAAGGAATAATGAAACTAAAGAAAAATATTAAATGATTAATGAAAAATAAAAATTAATTTTAAATACAAATTAAAGTAAAGAAAAGTGACTAATGGAAAAAGTACTCAAATTTGATAAACAGTAAAGCGTCGGAAATCCCTTATACAAATCTGGTATTTTAATTATTCTTAATTTATTGAATAACTCAATTGGGAACTCAATTGACAAAATTCTCAATCAGAAAGTATAGAATTATAAGCCAAAATTAAACCAAATATAACCATTTGAAAAATTATTCACTATTTTTAAAATACATAAATTATTATCACTATGAAGAAAATCCAATGATGACGACATACTCAAAGAGCAATGTTCCAGCAAAGAATTAAATTAATATAAATAAATAATTAATCCAAATATAAACAAATAAATAATCCATTTAATAAAAAAAGCATGACTGAATCTATAAACAGAATAAATTCTATGATTATTCGGTGATGAAAACATCAACAATGAATTGAGAATGATAAAATAAAAGAGATTTAGTAATTAAAAATTAAATACAGAAACTAAAAATACTATCTAATGTCCAAGTTCATCTCTATCCTTACTTGAGAGTTTAGTTACCCATAAATATAATGGACAAAAAAAATCTCAAGAGAAAAATAAAACAAACGGCGGCCATGAGAATTAATTTTGTCTCTTCGTTATTTAGTCCGTCCTCTTATGCCTCTTCACCCCCTCAATTTCGTACTATTGATATACTTATATAGGGTAGGAAAGAAACCCTAATGTTTTCATTATTCCCTTATAAAAAAAATCGCCTAAATTTTTGGACTCATTTTGGCAGCCATGTACGTGCTTCAGGATTTTGAATTTATAAATCCATAAGATACTAATTTATATCCCTTTAAGATAGATTTGCATCAAGAATCGCATCAATCCAATATGTGAATAGAAAGTTACGATTAAAATACTAAAGTATGTCCAGGCTGTCTCCTAGCGAATTTTAGACTTAGACTTCTTGGGATTTCCTTTTGTGATTTTTTTTCTTTTTTTCTTGATCTAAATTGCTCTCAAACCCAATGAAAGTCCTCATTTGAATTTGACTAGGTTTTGACTTGCTATTTTATAAACTCTTAAATTAAACATAGAAATATGCTTAGGAGTATCACAAAGTAAATAGGAACTCAATTCAATAATATACATTAATTTCTATTCATATTTTAACATTTTAATCCAATAATAGGGTATTTAGAGTGCACTTTCGCTCACTTATCACATCCCCAACTTAGCATTGCTATTCCCTAGTAATTTTCATGCCAAAATAACGAAAGAGACCAAAGAAAATCACACACAAAGGCCACCAAGTCACACTTTCCAGATTCACATATCAAAGCAATCTTAGAAATTCAATAACCCAATCACAAGCAATCCACAGAGTGTGTGTGTTCCAAACTATATCCCTCTAACCAGAAGTCCTGATACATGCAACATAAAGAACATCTCAAGCGAAAGGTTCAACTCCATAACTCACGGATATAAAAGTATTTTATGTGAGGATTCTCTCTAAGGAGTTGACAATGGGTGTACACACACTCTCATAGGGAATTAGGCAATTATGTACAAGCAACAAGCAAACATTGATCTTATGATAGAAACACTAACAAATGAGACTTCCACCACTCTTTCCAGAAGCTTACTTAGGATCAAAACGGTCAACACAAAAGGTTGTAATATGGCTTGGGTTTGGGGCTAAATGAAAAAAGAAAAAGATGAAAATGATTCAAAAACTTCCAAGTACATACAAAGGAAATCTTATTAAATATCTCAATAGACCACACTTCTCACTTGATGTACTCTTAACTTTTCAGATCATCGAATAATAATGCTTTTCCCTCTCCTCCCTCTTTTTTTTTTTTCCAACAATTTGATGAACAAACACACGCCACCTTGGTATTCTTGTCATTTCTACCCAACCTTGACTTTTGTTCTTCGAGAACCCAACACAAAAGAAAAAAAATGTAAATTCCACAACTAGTATACACTTAGAAGTAAAAAGGGTAAAAAAATCAGTATATATGCTATACTCCAATGTGGAAAGGCATGGATGATGTGGGCATATGAAAAGAAAAAGTTACATGTGTTTATTGGCTCAAAGTTGACTACTAGGAGTCTATGATAGAAAGGGTTAGCTTGAAAGGCTCAAACGTTGATCCTCAATTGACCTTCATCATATCCCAAATATATCCACCATCTTACCACAAACCATATAATGATATTCTCAAACAAAGTGCCCAATTCAGCAGATCAATGAATGCTTATCACAATTTATTACATTTGTAGGCTCTTAATCCTCTCCAACACTTACATGAATACTTAAGCAAAAGAGTTATCTACCTACATTTGTCAAACCACCATCTTACCACAAAGCTTGGATGAGTGCATTAGGGGTTCTGTGAATGCTTTAGCAAAAAATAATTATGGTGGGTTTGGTGAATTCACGAAGATGGCTATGAATGAGAATGAGTACAGAAAAGGATGCACGTGTGATGCAAATCTAAAAAAAAAAAAAAAAGTAATTGACACACAAAAATATGCCACAGAGTTCCAACAAATATTTTAAATACTGAATTTACACCACCACCCCCAATTTAAATGAAACATTGTCTTCAATTTTTAAGAATCAAAATTGAATGGGGAGTAATTAAAAGGGATAAAATACACCTGATGAGTGACGTGGGTGGCTCGCTAAGCACCAATGATGGTAACCTATAGTGACAAAATGAAACTAACTTGCAAACAAAAACAAAGAAAATAATAGCAAAAAAAAAAAAAAAAAAAAGGAAAAGGAAGAAAATAAGAGAAAATAAAAACAAAACAAAACAAATAAAGAAAAATATACCTGTGTGTGGTCAAGGTTGATAGATTGGATCCACAAGTAGAATGTCTTCCACTTTCGAAACTTACCTATTAATTAATACTTTAAGGCATTGACCATTTACTTTAAAGATCCAACCATCCTTAGGATCCTCTATTTCTACTATCCTATTTGCAAAAATATTCTTTACTATAAAAGGGCCGGTCCACCTAGACCGAAGTTTTCTTGGGTATTTATGGAGTCTTGAATCATATAAGCGTACTCGGTCATTAGGCTTAAACATCTTGCTAAAAATACTTTTATCATGAAACACTTTCATTTTAACCTTATAGATTTTAGACTCATACTTAAAGGAATCTGTTTTTCACCTTCATTAGGCAACTTCTCAAATTTCGGTTGCCATGCCCGTGTTCCATAATCCTGATTTTTATAAAAAATAAGACAAATATCAATAACATCATATGAATCACTAATAGTATCAAACTCAGAATTAACAAGGGAATATTCAAGGAGATCAAAACCATGAGTTGTGTGAACTCCCTTATCTATGAGTGCGTCAATCATGTAAGTTTGGTGACACTCTTCATCTATTGGCTGTTTCTAATATGAAAAATGTTGACTTCCATGGTCATGTTTCAAAAAGATATTTTTATCAACCAATTCCTACAATTTATAAGTGCATTAGCCGTGGCAAGAAAAGATTTACCTAATATGAGAGGAACCTTAGAGTTAGACTCAACAACCGACTGAGTGTCCAAAATTAAGAAATCAATAGGATAATAAAACTTGTCAATTTGGATTAAAACATCGTCAACTATCCTTCTCAATTTCTTAACTGAACAATTAGCCAATTGAAGCACAACATAAGCAGGCTTAATTTCACCCAAATCAAGCTGCAAATAAATGGAATAAGGTATCACATTAACACTAGCACCTAAATCTAGCAAGGCTTAGCCGAACTCATGATTTTCAATATTACATGCAATCATTGGAAAACCAGGATCCTTATACTTGGGAGGAATTCATTGCTCAATTAGAGCACTAACTTGCTTTGTCAGAAATGTTGTCTTCTTAACATGGTGCTTCCTTTTAACTGTACACAGATCTTTAAGAACTTTTGCATAAGTATAAACTTGCTTAATAACATGCAAAAGAGGGAGGTTAAATTTTACCTGCTTGAGGTTCTCCAAGATTTCATTGCTAGGATCTAAAGTTTGTTTATTCAGTTTTAAAACTTAAGGAAATGGTACCTTAATTGGGTCCTTTATTACCTCAGCTTTCTTGGGTAGCTCTGCACTACTATTGCTTTGATCATCTTCAACCTCCTCTAACTTATCAGTTATTGGGATGTGTAAGGATTTGCCACTTTGTGTCATAATGGCATTGACATCCTTCAATTTTTCTTGTGCCATATGTTGACCTTGGAGTGTAGATTGAGCTTGAGAAGGGAACTTGCCATGCTCACACTCAAGTAGCTCATCATCTTGGATACATGGCTCTTTATCTCCTTGTTTTCTTCAACAACTTGCTAAATCAAAGATTCAAACTTTTGATTAGTTTTACTTCGTGCTTCAATAAAAACATGTAAAGTATCTTCTAAGGGGCTCCTAGAAGAAGATGATGCATGATACAGTGCGGGATAATCTCTAGGTGGCTGTACAGGCTGCTAGTTTTCAGATTTTCAGTTGAAATTGGGGGTAATTACGCCATCCAGGATTGTAGGTATTGGAGAAATGTGCATAAGGCTTCTTGTACATACCTAAGGCATTACATTGTTCCTCGTACATTCCCTTCATTTCAGCAAATATGGGGTATTCATGAGCTAAGTGATCTACCCACCACACAAAACATGGCCCAAAGGACTCTACACGAGTAGCCATGTGTGTTGGCTTTAAATCCTTAGTTTTTAACACCTCTAATTCCCTAGTAAGCATCTCAACCTTAGCTTTTAGGTTATCCTCTTTCCTAAGATGGTAAATTCCAGCAGGCCGTAACCTATCTGTACTCTCAGTAGCACTAGGTCCAGTCCAAGTGTGAGTTTTTTTAGCAAGCTTATTAAGGTATTCTATGGCCTCATCATGATCTTTCTGTAAGAACTCACCCTTACACATCATCTCCATTAATTGGCACTTTCTAGGTATAAGTCCCTTATAAAAATAGCTCACTAAGCGCCAATTCTCATACCCATGGTGAGGACACATACTCAACAGCTCTTTAAATCTCTCCCAAGACTGATACCAAGTCTCACTGTCCTTTTGTGCAAAGGTGAATATTTGCCTTTTAGTAATTGAAAATCAAATAAATAAATTAAAAATACCATCTAATATGCAAGTTCATCCCTAACTCTACTTGAGAATGTAGTTATCCACAAATATAATAGACAACAAAAATCTCAAGAGAAAAATCAAGAAACGGCAGCCAGGGGAATTAATTTTGTCTCTTCATTCTTTAGTCCATCCTCATGTGCCTCTCATCCCCCTAAACGTCGTGCTAATGATATACTTATATAGGGTAGGAAAGAAACCCTAATGTCTTCATAGTTCCCTTATAAAAAAAATAGCATAAATTTTTGGACTCATCTTGGCAACCACGTACATGCTTCAGGATTTCAAATTTAGAAATCCTTATTAGATTCTAATTTATATCCCTTGATATAGCTTTCCAATGCATCAAGAATCACATCAATCCAATATGTGAATGGAAAGTTACAATAAATACTAAAGTATGTCCAGGCTGTCTCCTAGCGAATTTCAGACTTGGACTTATTGCAGTTTCCTTTTGTAATTTTTTTTCTTCTTTTTTTTTTTTTTATCCAAATTGCTCTCAAACCCCATGAAATTCCTCTTTTGAATTTGACTTGTTTTTTTATAAACTCTAAAATTAAACATAAAAATTTATTTCGGAGTATCCCAAAGTAAATAGAAATTCAATTCAAGAATACACATTAATTTCTATAATTTCTATTCATATTTTAGCATTTTAATCCAATAATAGAGAATTTAATGTGCACTTTTGTGCACTTATCAAGAAGAAATAAGGTAGCACAAAAAAAAGAGTATCGGCTAAAGAAATACATGGCTGCACATAATGAAGTATGAGGGACTTGATGTATAAAGCTGCTTAGACCATGATGTGCATAAAGTGTATATTGTTGCTTGTAACTATATACAAAATCAAAAAGTTAGTTTCAGTAGTTTTCACTTTTGGCTTTTTGTAAGATTTTTTTTTTTTTAAAGAGCCGAGGTCACATGTACAAGAGTGACCTCTTCCCATTTTTATTAATAAAAATGTTCATTTATGGTGGAGGAATACCATAAAAAAAAAAAAAAATCCCTTGAGTTCATGCATCCCATAGGTAAAAAATCCCAAGAAACCCAACAAGAGACCCCCCAAAGCCAAAAACATCATCTACATCTAAGATAAGGTATGCTAAGTTTGTCCATACGAATAATTCCCTGGATAGGGCCTTGAATGGACGTGTCATTTTGCAACTGTAAATTAATCCCTTGTGTCCCCTGTTTAGCTAAAAAATCAGCTATCATATTCGCTTCTTTGAATATGTGGCAGAAACAAACATTTAACTCCCAATAATAGCTAAAATTTCCTCCCAAAAATTTCAAAGAAACCAATATTTACAAAGCCAACTATCCAACTATGAACTTGGAATCTGACTCTACCAAAATGTCTCTCAAGCCCAATTGCTTACAAAGCGGAAGCCCATCAAGTAGCGCTCTACATTATGCAATGGTGTTAGTAGCATGCCCATATGAATGAGCAAAATCCACCACTACTCCACCTTTTGAATTTCGAATCACACCACCTCCACCTGAGCTGCCCAGGTTACCGCAAGACCCACCATCAACATTCAATTTTACTCTTCCTCTCACCAGTGGATGCCAAGCAATAAGTTTTAGGTTCTTAGGGACAATCAGAATAATTGGGCATGCTAAAGTCTCTAGGATTGACCTCTCATGAGTGCTGATGGACCGAAATTCTTTTATCTTGCTCAACAAATCTCTAATAAGAATTTTAATAGATCGAATAATACCATCAGAATTAAAAACCATACCTTTCATTCTTGCCGCACATCAAGCTCTCCACAACGCCCATGAAATAGCAATCGGAAGCACCCCCCCCCCAAACCCCGAAGCTAGCCCACTTGCGTGGACATGGAAGCACGTTGCCACCAGAAACTCATCATCCCCTCCCAATTACGAATATGTGGAACACTCATTCGGCATGCATCCGCAAAAAAATTCCAGATTTTTTGAGCTCCTCCACCATCACATAAAATATGATTCAAAGTCTCCATTTAAGGTTGAACACAGCACTCACACTTAGAGGCAATAGGAATGCCTAATTGCTGAATAATGTTATCTACCGGGATGGCCTTCCTCTTAGCTCACCAAACGAAAAAAGACCACTTATTTGGCTACCAAGTCTTCCATAGCCATTTTTTCCAAGAACATATATCTCCATGCCATCGAGTCAAGTTCCAAGCAGACTTGGTAGTGAAATCTCCATTAATCGTTGGTTTCCAAACGCACCTATCCAACCCCAGATGTAACTTAAGGCCCGCATCACAAATCAGCTGAACAACATGTTCTGGAACTCTTTCCCGCATTGCATGAATAATCAGCCCTGTACACATGACGACGTCCGCCACCTGCTAGTTCAAATTGCCAATAACAGATAGGTAAGTAATTAATAGCCTCTCACCTATCCAATTATCCATCCAAAAATTCACATGACGTTCCCAAATGATCCACCGTGAGTTATTTAACACCTGTGGCATGAGCTCCATTATCCCTTTCCAAAAACGAGACCCTTTTTTAAGGTGCATAACTAAGCATAAATGAGAATTTCCAACGTACTTGGTAGTGAAAAACTGCAACCACATCGACTTATTGTTGATTAACTTCCACGAGAATTTCATAAGCAAAAAAGCTTGAACCTGAGCAAATCCTGAATACCCAGTCCCCCCTTATCCACCGACATACAAATTTTACTCCAAGAAATCCATTTTCTTTTTTTGTGTTCCTATGAGGAACCCCAATAAACAAATTTGAGAAAATCCTCTTTATCCCCAAGATCACACCTTTTGGTAAATTCAAGACCAAAAGCATGTGTATAGGCATACTATTCAAGACATGTTTGAGAATAACAATTTTACTTCCAAGTGAAAGCACCTTACCCTTCCAGCCAACCAACTTCTTTTGAATTTTTATCAACATCGAATCAAAAACTCGGATGGTCATTCATCTCACAATTAATGGAACACCCAAATATGTACATGGCTAGCCACCTTACGCAAATTTCGAAATATTCTTCAACTCATTTTTCCGGGTAGCCGAAATAGAGGATGAAAAATACAGTGACGACTTGCTCGGATTAAGCAATTGACCAGACATCACTTCATACCTTTGCAAAACTCCCATAAGATTTTGAATAGTGGACTTGCCCCCATTAGCAAAAATCAGAATGCCGTCTGCGTATAATAAATAAGAAATCAAAGTACCTCCCCCATGATGGAAAGGCTTAATCCGACCCCAACCAAATTATTTTTGAAGCATCCGAGAGAGGATCTCCTCCGACAAAATAAATAGATAAGGAGAGAGTGGATCAGCTTGGCGTAGTCCACACGATGGCTTGAAAAAACCTTTGGAACATCCATTTAGCATCACTGAGTAAAAAAGGGAGGACACAACATTAAAAACAATATTTCGTCATTTTTTAGAGAAACCCAACCGTTGAATAATCTCTAGAAGAAAAATCCAATTATCTCTATCGTAAGCTTTGGCCATATCAATCTTTAACAATACATTGCCCCCCCCCCCCCCCCCCCTTACCTTCCGATTAATACCTTGAACCAATTCCTGAGCCAATGAAATATTTTCAAAAAAGCTTCAACCTAGAATGAATGTTGTCTGCTCAGGAGAGATTATTTTATCCAGAATAGGCGCAAGTCAAAAGACCATAATCTTTGACATAATTTTATAGACAACAGAGCAAAGGCTTATTGGGCTAAACTGACCAAATCCCAAAGGCTCATCAACCTTCGGAATGAGGACTAAATTAGTAGCCCCAAAGAAGGTAGAAAGCAGCTGTCCTGCAAAGAAATCCTCATCCATCTCCAACAAATCCTCTTTCACAATGTCCCAAACCAAAATGAAAAAACCTACCGAGAAACCGTCCAGACCAGAACTACTACCAACCGGGATAGACCAAAGAGACCTCTTGATTTCATCCAATGTCGGTGTAGCACATAGGGCCTTATTGTCCTCCATGGTAACTATTGGCTGAATTAGCCCCAACTCATCCATGCTGCTCTCAATCGGTGACACTGAAAGCAAATTTTGAAAGAACTTGATTGCCTCTTCATGCACCGTCTCCTCTATTTCCAACATCTGTCCATCATCAAGCCACATTTTGACAATTCTTTCACTCTGTTTCTTGAGCCACATGGAAGCATGAAAAAATCCTGTGTTAGCATCCCTTTCAGCCAACCACTTAATTCATGACTTTTGGCAGGCCATCGCTTCCTCTCTATGAACCCACTGCAAATGATCTTGTTTACAATTCAACCAGTCATTCTCAATCTGAGTCGAATAGGAATTACACAACAGTACTTCCAATTCTAAGATGCGATCCTCTACCATTTTTACTCCACCTCCACCCGACCAAAGACCTCCCCGTAAAGCACGCTTCAGCCTTTTCAATCTTGTACTAATATGGACCATGGCAACCCCTTCTACTCTTTTAGGCCCGAATTGGTTACACAAAACCAAAAATCTCATCTCATCTTATCTCAACTCATCATTATAACCTTTTCAAATCACCATACAAAATATAATAAACAATTTAACTTTTTCAAATCTCACTACAAAATTAATATTAAAAAATTATATTATAACAATATTTTATTTATTACTATTTAAAACATCTCATCTGTGTAATCAAACTGGGCCTCAGTTCACACCGCTTGTACTAATGGAAGGAAGCTTTCATGTGGGCCCACATGCGAAGAAACTTGAAAGGCTACAAAACAGCCACCCTTTCTCTGTTTTGCTGCACCAACAATGTCACATGATTCGAATAAGTCCTGGGTAGATACGAAACTGTAACATCGCCAAAATAATTTGAGAAGGGCAAATTCACCAGAATTCAATCCAATCTAGCCCAAATTCTTCTACTCCCTCGCCTACCATTACACCACAACAAACAATTACCTTCACAAGGCAGGTCCACAAGCACATACTCTTGGATACAATCATTAAACTCCCTCTTTGCCTGAGGGGCCTGAAAAAGACCACCCACCTTTTTACTACCATCTCGAATAATATTGAAATCTCCCCCCCCCCCAATGAATCATGGAAGCCCACACGGATTTTGGGATTTTAGAAACTCTCATAATTCCACTCTTTTAGCCCGAAAACAACTATCATAAACAAAGGTTGCAAGCACCCGACAATAATTCCCATGAACAAACCAACCACTAATAGCTTGATTCGACAAAGAAATCAATTCGAACTCAACCTCAGCAGCCCAAAAAATCCAAAATTCCCCCCCTACCTCAACATTATTCAAACAAAATGGGAACTTCATCAAACATGCCCATGTACTGCACTTACTACAATTTAAAAAAGGTTCTAAAATGGCCAACGCAGAAGGGCGAATTTTATTCAAAATAAGCTGAAGTCTACTCTTCGACGAAAGAATTTCCCTAATATTCCATGTAAGTATCTGCATCAAAAAATTAAAGAAATTTTTTGGAGCTAGTGCGATGCTCCAAGACCACAATCGACTTTTCCTTTCGTATCCCTTTTACTTTTTTCAGCAGAACATACATGTCCGAATCGGAATCAAAAGATTTTGTGGCTAACTCATTCAATTCCTCCTCAAATTCACCTTCAGACCCAGCCTTGGATCTAATGTCCACGTGAATCAACTCTTCCTCTTCCAAAAAATCCTTTTTGCCCAGCCCACCTAACTCAAACTCCAAAGCTTCATCCACTAGTCACGAATTACTTCTTGGCTCTAGATTTTGCAGAGTTTCCTGTTCTTCCCCCTCACAATCTACCTCTGTAATCTCAAACCAATTTTCCAGGTGCTTATATGGCATCCCCTGCTCAATACCATGCTCCACTCCTGCCTCCACAATCAAAGGACATCGGTAGCCTTAATCGCCCCTGCCTCTAAATTTAACGCCTTTGACGAATTATCACTGTCCAACTCCACACATTCCTCAAATAATTTCCCCTCCGTCGATACATACCAGACACCAGAGACCCATCTGTGGAGCCCTTCCCTTCGTGCCCTAATGGACTCTAGAATGACATCTCTTCTGGATTTCGAAGGTTCACCCACCAACTTTTCCAGTACATTATCAGTCTTCCGATTACCCACTACCTTCCACATGTTTATTTTAGCCTTTTTCTTCCCGTCCTCCTGCAGCAACCCTTTAGAGATAATCTTCTTCCCCTCCATAGGATGTTCACACTTGGAGCATCGACTTTCAACATGCCCATGTCTTCTACAAAGAGTACAATACGCTGGGGTGAATTCAAAAAAGACCTCTTGAAAATGGCTTGTCGTAAGGCCCTGGGGACCCAACCAAATTGATTTACGCAGAGGCCATGAAACATCTACTTCAACACAAATTCTTGCAGCCTCTGGACAAGTTACACACGTTGTAGCGTTGTCCCTCTTTAGATATCGACCAATGCCATTCCCCATACTCTGTAACATCGATTCTTGAAAATAGTTAGGAGGCAAACCCGGTAAAGTAATCCAAACAGGAACCCATAGGGAATCCTCGTCTTCAACAAAATCCGTATTCCAATGAAAAACCCAAAACAAGAGACCATGTATCTTGGAGTTCCCTCTCGCCATCACACTAATAAAATCTTGCTCTTGTGCCATCCGACCAACACATTCCGTGGATTCCGCAATTGCCCAACCACCGGAATCGATTTCAAACCCCAACGATTTGTTATAAATGCCCGAATATTATCTAGGGACGGTCGTCAACGAAGGAATTTCTGAACCACCAAGAACCGAAAAGGCTATACAGATTGCTGAATCTTCGCTTTCAAAAACATGAAAAACATTGTTCCATCGTGAAATCAAGATTCCTAAGGGGGTAGAAGCAACTCAGGCAAAAGCTGAGGCTTCACAGCCACCGTGTCCACAAATGCTGCACCAACTCCAAGCGCACATTCAACACACTGCAGCGTTCCAGACGTCCTCCCCTAGACCATGGGTTCTCCAACCTCCAGCCCTGCCGTGGGAGGCAAAAGGTCAGCGGCTATAGCCATAGGGGATCCTTAATCACCTCCAACCATAGAGAGAAAAGAAGCCCTACGCCGTGTCAGGTATCTCACTATGCCAAAAAGCTCTCTTTTTGTAAGATATATATTAGTGATCTTTGTATAATTGGGTTTATCAATGAGAATCAAATTTTCGTGATGCTTGCTTCATTTGTTCCCTCTCCATTCTAGTTTCTGTTTCCAAAAAAAAAAAAAAATCAATTGAAATAATTTGAACATAGCATTTTATATATAATTACAAGTGCCTTCACTTTTTGATCAATTTTCATATTTTAGCTTCACCCGTATATATTGTACTTATCATAATTTTGAATTCTGTCTCGTTCAGGCTAGGAGTTTTTGTTCAGTGTAGTATCTGGTAGTACATCCTCATTCCATTTCATTCCAAGTTCCATTTGATTCTAGCTATTCCAAACTACATTTTGTTTCGGACTATTTAACTTACAATTTTGTAACTTTCTTGAGTTTGGATAGTATTCTTGTAAATTCCAAATCTAAATAACATTCATGTGATTTTAAAATCTAAAAGGCATTTAAATGATTTCATTTTTTTTGTGCTTTTAGATATGTTCTCTCATTCTATTTTCTTAAAATCTCATTATTTTTAATAATTTCTCGACTCTTTTATTTTTCTTCTTTTGTTTTATTTGTATCTCAATTCAATTTTTATTTTTTTGATATTATATTTTAACACCAATATCTCTACATTTTTCTAATTTTTTCAACATATAATTATTTTATAAATTTTCAATTCTTCCAAATATATATATAGATACAACCAACCACACACAAACGCATATATATACATGATACATACATATATATGTATTTATCTTATTAATTATCAGTCTATATTTATATATAGATATATATATAGCTAATCAAGAAAAAATTTATTAGAACACACCATTACTGAAATATACAGTTTCAGTGCTTAAATTCAAATAATCACTAGAACGAAATATAAAATATTGATATTCATGCCTTGTGACGCCCCCGAGTCACTGCTTGGAATGTAAAGGAGACTTGGAGCGCAAGACATGCAACACATGGTTACATACCCCTGTTCATGACAATTAATATGTAATGCATCCTAATATGCAACTAATAGTATGCAATAATCGCAACAGAATAAGGGTGACTAAAATAAAACTCAAGCCAAAATAAACTAAACATCACAATTGCATTAATAACCATCATAAGTTCAAACTTAATGTGATACCCCGTATTTACGTATATTTTTAATTAAATAATCATTTCATTTGTTAAGATTATGGACTTTCTTGTTTTAAATTTAGATGATTTACGTGGTATTATGTTATGACTTCTAGTTGTGAAATTTAATTTCATGTGTTTCTTGTTATTAAATATTGTTCATTATTTACATTGCTCTTTATTTTAAATTATTTTATTGTTGGATTCTGCTATTTTATTTTACTTAGTTATTGTGTTTAAATTATTTTATTTAAATTGCTATTTTGAAATCCTTTTCGTTATATCAGTTTTGAGACCTCGAGTTGAAAAGACTGGATTTCCTTTCTTTTGCTTCATTTTTCTTTTCCTTTTTCTTTTTCCTTCTTTCTTTTTCTTCTTTCCTTTTCTTGCTTCCTTTTCTCCCCTCCCCTGCTTCTCCCTCATGACCCCCTTCTCGTCACCAAAACCCTTCTCTCAACACTGCCCCGCCATGTGCCGCCCAACCTCGCCGCCACCCACCTCACCGATTCACCCTCACTCTAGTCACCTTTCCCCCACCAATGATCTCCTCCCTCGCGACCTCTCCGTCTCTCTCATCGCAGCACCCAACCCATAGCCCTGATCTCTGCCTTCTTCCCCATTCTCCACTGCGACACTACCCCAGCATGCCAGTGACCCTTCCCTTCACAAGACTCAGCCGCCATAGCTCCCCTCTTCCCCTTTCTTTCCAGAAATGCCTCTCTCTCTCTCTCTCTCTCTCCACAACTCCTAGCGCCGCCGTGGTGCAGCCTCATGCCGCCAACTGCCTCCCCCTTCACCAACCCCTTACGACAGCCCCTTTCCCCCCACACTAGCATAACCTAAAATGGGTCCCCCCCTCATATGAGCATAACCTAAAATAGGTCCCCCCCCTCCCCCCCCCCCCCCCACACACGAGCATAACTTAAAATGAGTTCCCCTGCCCACACCACCATCCATGGCCTCCAACCACCACCACCAGCTCCAGCAGCCTCCCTTAGCTCCTCATTGCCTAACCCAAGCTTCTCCAAGCTCTCCTCTCCATTTCCCATTTTGAGACCCACAACTATTACTTGGAAAACATTGTCCACCACTGCTCTGCTAGTTTTGGCATGACCTTTCACTTCCAGAGTTGCCTTTCATCATTGTAAGTATTTTTTCAAAAAAATTTTGAGATTTAAATATATTTTTACACTAACAATTTTCTACAGTTTGGTTGGTTATGTCAAGCCTTGTGTCTGAGGAGTACATGGGTTTAATTAGATTGGAGGACGGGTTTGTCTATGAACTTGGATTTTGTTTGCGTTGTTATATGTTATGTTTGGTGTCATGCTATTTATTGCATTATTACATGCATGCTCATCTGTTAAAAATGAAAACTGGATTTTTATGTGAGAAATGATTTTTGGGTGCGTGCGTATAACAACCCCAAGCCGAGATGAGGTATTATCTTGATAGAGTTCCTCTAGTCACTCGGGACCATAATATACTGAATGACGTTCCCTGGGTTGTCACCAGGCAACAACTAAATCAGACGGGATGATAACACTCTTGTGCCGACTCCGTGGCCCCCTACTAGCGGGGGCTAAAGGATGTTTGGCCATGAACGTGCTAGGCATAGAATTGGGCATCGCTCATTACGAAGTCACACGCTCGGGTTTTACTTGTAGTGTGACAAAGGGAGCCAGGGTGTATGGATGGTTCTTAGGGGAGATCATGGTACATATTAAATAATTGGATAATGGGCCATTTTTTGAAAAAATGGAAAATTTTGATAAATGAATATGTTGACCATTTTCTGGGAAAATGGTAGTTTTATAATTTGGTTGTTTTCTGGGAAAATGGTGGTTGGTTGTTTTTAATGGACTTGTTTTGGACCAAATGAGATTTTGGTGTGTGTTGAAAAATAATCATTTTTGCAAAAAATGATGTTTTTGATCTCATACACATTTCAGTATGTGCATATATACATGTTGGTTGTTTAAATGTGTTTTTATCTCGTGGGTTATTTGGTTGATTACTTACTAAGATTCACAATCTCACATGGTATTTGATACTCTGTGGTACTGTTTTATGGTACCATAGATTTTGATGCAGATGAGGATGTCGAGCCTAAGGCTTTGGCTATGCCAGAGGAGTGACCTGTGGTTGCTTCTTCGTGGTTTGGAGATTTGTTACCTATTTTGCTATGTACTTTTGGTTTGTATTATATTTTTATTGGATTACTATATAACTTTTGAAAGCATTTTATTTTGGGAGACTTGTATTTAAAATTCTGGTACTTAGTCGACTAAATTTAATTTATCTGCTGCGACTTTTGTTTTACACTTGTCGCATGTGCACATACTTAGCACTTGTCGTTGGGTTGCGTGACTCGTGTTGTCAGCAGCTCAATGTCACAATTCCCGCATTTCTGTATATGGGAGTCGAGGGCATCACACTTAAAGATAGCACATCCTTAATACAAGTACTTAAAACCAAGTCTCAACAGTTAGATCAACTATTTCATACGCTCTAAGGTACTCCTCCAGTCCTGATACAACTTCTACCATTCCAGGGGGAATACTAGTGTGACTACTACAATGAGATTTCTTGAAATCTCAGTAAGTTAACAACCAGCATGTATAAAGATAAATTATGCATGACAAATAATAAATATGACATGTATGCACGAAGGGAAATCTGTATTATTCTTCCATCCAACTTTTCTCAAAAATTCTTTCAAGTCATACAAAAAACATTTTGATGCACATTTTCTGACAGAGAATATTTTCCAATTCATCTGTCAAAAATATAAAATTTTATCATCATTAAAGCCATGATCATTAACATTAACATCATAATGTACAATATCATCACAACTCCCCAAATGCATTGTGAGTACCTATTAGTGGCCATGGTACAACTCATGTTGAAACTACATTGTCTGTAGACTCATTCTTAATGCATTGATAGCATAACATTTCATCATATATATGCACCCACCAACCTTAGATGCCATAAATTTGACTTTACTCCGGTTTTCTTTAAAATAAATCCACTCGAAGCTCATTGTTTGTTCTTCATCAACCTATGGTTACCACTCCATTTTTACTCACTCTAGAGTAGACAAAGGAGTTTCATTAAAATAATTTTCCATCCTAGCCTTTGGAGTTGTGACAAAAATTTATATTTCCATGCTATGCTTGAAAATGTTTTTCATGACAAGTAAAGTATGCTTTATGTGAAAATGACAATTTCATATGACATGCTTAAATGGTGGAAATTCTAAATGTCATATAAGTAAGTAACCAATACTCAATGTATCATATAACATGATATTTCATTCTCAAAATGACATTTATATCATGAATTTGGCATTTATTAATAAATCATAAATAAGTTATCAAAGTGTAAGTTAGAGGCTAACTTACAAATTTTCAGAAGTTATAGAATAAATGTGGCTGCAATCAAAGTTATTCTAAATTAGGATTTGAACCACTAAAGAAGATGGTCATAATCAAAATGGTTCAAAAAATTGGAATTTATAAAAATACCCTTAAACTTTCCGTAATTGCCATTAAAGCCCTGAATTCTCACTATTTGTAATCGGTCCCAAACTTGACCAAAATTCACAAATATCATATTTTCTATTTTCTAAAATCATCCATACCCTTAGAAATGCAAGATACAAGTTACAACTCTGCCAAACATACCCAACCTGTGGCATGTATCTCTTAAGGCCTATATGTGATTTTAAGCTTAAAACCTCTACGGATGCATGTGTTCAAATTATCAAGTGGAAACCATGATTTTAACCTTAAAAACTTAGATTCGGGTCATACAAATTCATCCCAACCCTTAAGCACTTGATTAAGGCCGAAACATCATTATATCATTCGTTAAGCATATGCATGATGTTTTTGCTTTTTTTTTTTTTTTTTTTTTTACCAATAAATTTTTTAAAACCTAACTAAATCATGCATTTCCATTCTTATCCCAATCACAAGGATTTTCTAAATTCTCATTAGTCAAGCCTAGGAAATTTAAGCAAAACTCCACAAATTAAACTTAAATCAAGTAAAATAGATGCATGCTAGATGATCAACACATGATATGAATTTATAACCTATCATGCCATGCTTTCAACCTCAAATTTAAACCTTCAAAATTTATTCCAAGACATCAGTGAATCATATAAAATCATATTAAGTCATGCCATGGCTAAATATTCAACCGAAAGTAATTTATTCATTCAATATTCCCACATTGACCCGGTTTGCATTTAGCATGGTAATCCTCAATAAAACTCAACTAAAATTTCATTCTCATGCCATAAATTAAAGCCTAACATTCTATGATAACACTAAATAAAGGATAGGGCAAGGTTACTTACAAAAATCATGGCCCTTGAGCTCCCAACACAACCTCTCTTCAAGAACTCTCTCAAACACACTTGGTTTCACTCTTTCTTCGCACTAAGAGGGGATGGCTCTTAAGAACTCAAGAGAAAGCTTTGAGGAGTTGTGTAAGGAAATGAGGAGGTGAAGGAGTTATTTATATGGCTTCATGGAGGGTGAGGGGCGTGGGTTTGGATGAAGAAGAGACTTTTTTTTTTTTTTGATAGGAAAACATGCTTCATTAAATAAAAACTTACAAAGTACTTGAATCAGTCCAAAGAATATTAGAAATTACATCGTGATATGCTCCCCACCATAAACTAATATTCTGCACACTTAAACCAAACTTGGCAAGTGAATGTGCTGCTGAATTGCAGCTTCTAATAACATGTTGTACTTGACAGGTACCAAAGCGTGTCATCAACTCCTTAGCTTCTCTAACAACATTACCAAAAGTAGCCTTTGAAGATCCTTGCATATTGAACTCTTTAACCACCAGCAATGAGTCACTTTCAATCACAAGATTTTGAATACCAAGATGAATGCAGAACTGTAAACCTCTAAGAATAGCTAAAGCCTCCACTTCAACAGTAGTCATAACAGAAACTTCTTTCTTTGCAGCAGACATTATTACCTCACCTTTTGAATCCCTGACAATAGCTCCAATTCTAGCCATTGAACCCGTAGAAGAAAAAGCACCATCTATATTGAGTTTAAACACACCAACTGGTGGGGCTTCCCATCTACACTGCTGTCTAATTACAGAAACAGATTTAGTTCTGAGTTCCTTATAAGATTTTTGCATTGCTAATGCATTTCCAACAATGGTCTTGACATTAACATCCTTTGCCTCAAACTTCTTCATATTTCTTTTATACCAGCAGCTCCAGCATATCAGAAAAAACAGCTCAAGCATATCAGGTCCCATATTCAGTTGCAGTCTCTGAACTAAGTCAAGAAAAGTATCATACTCTCTTATAGCTACCCGTGAAGGGAAATAGAGAGACCATACCTCTTTGATGGAAGGGCAGGAACAAAGTGAATGTACTATATTTTCTGTTTCTGCATTACAGAAATCACAACCCTCCTCTGTTAACACCTTCTTCTTCAGTAAATTGGATTTAGTTGGTAGAATCCCTTTGGCAGCTTTCCAAGCAAAAATTCTCACCTTTGAAGGGAGCTTCATATTCCATATAGATTTCCATACCCTTCTCAACACCATAGCATTAGAGGATTCACCATTCTATCTATTTGCATATAAAGAATGAAACATCCTATAAGCACTTTTGACAGTATAAATACCAGTAGCTTCATTCTTACAACAGACTTGATCCTCCCCATCTTGAGTAAGCACAATCTTCAAGATTTGAAGAGCTATAGGTGGTGTAAACAAAGAATTAATCTTTCCCACATCCCATACTCTTTGATTAGCAACAAATAAAGAATTGACAGTAGCATCCTCCTCACTAAGCCCATCTGCATTCTCACTTATGAAGGGCCTATTCTGCTGTCTTAGAACAGTTTTAAAACCAGGAACCCATGAGTCTTTCCATATCCTGACTTTGTTTCTCGAGCCAATCCTCCACTGACATCCCTCTTGCATTTTATTCTTTGTTCCCCAAATACCTCTCCATACAAAAGAGGGATTAGGACCCAAAGCAGCATCAAAAAAATGTGTTGTGGGGAAATATCTAGCTTTGAAGATCTTGTGAAGTAAAGAATCTGTATTCTGCATTATTCTCCAACCATTTTTTGCCAAAAGAGCATCATTAAACACTCTTAAATCCTTAAATCCCATTCCCCCATTCTGTTTTGTATCACACATCTTAGCCCAACTCATCCAATGTATTTTTTGCTCTTCTTTTCTTTGACCCCACCAGAATTTTGCCATCAATTGTTCAAGATCATAGCACAAAGAGGAAGGTAATTTAAAACAACTCATTGCATAGGTTGGAATTGACAATGCCACAGCTTTTATAAGTATTTCTTTCCCTCCAGCTGAGAGCATCTTCTCTTTCCAGCCTTGTAACTTCTTCCAAACTTTATGCTTAATATCAGAAAAAGCCCTATATTTTGCTCTCCCAACCAAAGGTGGCAACCCCAAATATTTCTCCAATTGCTGGTTGTTTTGCACTCCCTAAAGCTCAAGGATTTCATTTCTTGTTGCAGGTAGAACATTTGTACTGAAAATAATACCTGTTTTTACTCTATTGATCATTTGACCTGAGGCAATTTCATAACAGTGCAAAAGATGTTGAATTCTCTGGTTTTCATACACATTTGCCTTACAAAATAAGATACTATCATCAGCAAAAAGCAAGTGTGATAGTCTAGGAGCACCTCTGCATATTCTTACAGGTGTGATCTCACCAGTCCTTTCTGTCTGCTTGAGCAAAGATACAAGACCTTCTGTGCAAAGAAGGAACAAATAGGGGGATAGGGGGTCCCCTTGTCGAAGTCCTCTAGAAGGAATGATAGGACCTTTTGGCTCACCATTAATCAAAACTAAGAAAGATACAGTTTTGACACACATCATCACAAGATCAATCCATTGAGTATTAAAACCCATCCTAGACATTACACTTTCAATAAAAGACCATTCCACTCTATCATAAGCTTTTCCCATATCCAACTTAATGGACATATAACCCTCTTTTCCTTTTCTTTTTTGTCTCAAGTAATGCATAACTTCATAGGCTATAAGAATATTATCTGAAATGATTCGGCCAGGTACAAAAGCACATTGTGAAGTAGAAATAACCACATCCAGCACTTGTTTAAGCCTATTTGCTAGAACTTTAGAAATCAACTTATACACTACATTACAAAGGCTAATAGGCCTAAATTCAGAAATCATTTCAGGCTTGCTTTTCTTTGGTATCAGGGTTATAAAAGTATGATTTAGAGAAGAGAGAATTGTACCAGTTTTGAGGGCCTGTAGAACAGCAGAGGTGACTTCATTTCCTACAATATGCCAGTAGTGTTGGAAAAAAAGTGGTGGCATACCATCAGGTCCTGGTGATTTTGTAGGGTGCATATGGTTTAAGGCAGCTTTGACTTCCTCTCTTGTAAAATCTTTTAATAGCTCCACATTCATATCCTCAGTTACTCTTCCTCTCAGCCCTGCTAGGAAATTCAGGTCCTCATTCGAATTGCTACTTTGTTGCTCTGATTGAAACAAGTTTTGGAAGTAGGAAAGAATTAGTTGATTTTTGTCCTCACCATGCTGCCAAATCCCATCTTCATTTTTCAGGCTTGTAATCCAGTTTTTATTTTTTCTTTGTGATGCTTTATGATGAAAGAACTTAGAGTTACTGTCACCACCTTTGAGCCATAAAGCTTTTGCTCTTTGGCTCCACAGTATCTCTTCTCTTTCTAACCAAACCTGAAGTTGATCCTGAGCCTTCTTCATTTCATCTCTTGTTATACTACTTGGTGCAGCTAACTGAAGTCTTTGAAGAGACTCTCGAGCCCTTTTGATCTGCTGTTTCACATGCCCAAACTTCTGTCTGTTCCATGCCTCCAGCCCCTTCTACATATGCTCAATCTGTCAATGATAGAACCAGTAGGCCTATTTGCATGAATTCCTTGCCAACATCTTGATATAACATCTCCACATTCATCATCCTCCACCCACATTGCCTCAAATCTAAAAAGCTTGTGTCTATATTCATTCTCAGCAGAGCTTGGTATAAGAATGATAGGCACATGGTCAGAAGATGCAGCAACACCATGCACAACTCGAAAATGGGGAAAACATGCTTTCCAAGAAGGAGTAGCAATAAACCTGTCCAGTATTTCACTAACCACCCCATCTTCATATCTTCTGTTACACCATGTATATTTCTGGCCCTCAAACCCCAAATCAATCAAATTGCAATCATCAAGAACACTTCTGAAAGCTTGCATTAACCTCTCTGGTCATGACCTGCCCCCCAACTTTTCTTGTTGGCTGAGTACTTCATTAAAATCACCACATACCAACCATGGTATATTTCCTTCTACCGTCAGTGTTCTAAGTAAACTCCATGTTTCCTCTCTTTTTTCAGTTTCTGGGTGTCCATACAAACCAGTGAGTTTCCACGCCATCCCTCCATCATTCTCACTAATTTTGGCATCAATGTGAAACAAAGAGTAACTTGTTATAGATAACTTTATTTCCTTCCTCCATAATAATGCCACACCACCTTTCCTTCCATCACTATCCACTGCAAAACAGCATTCAAACCCAACTCTCACACGAACTCTTTCCATCTGTCTACTAGTCAACTTTGTTTCCATTAAAAATAAAACAACAGGATCTTCTCTCCTGACTAAGTCATAGAGAGTTCTAACTCCTCGTGGGTTCCCAAGCCCACGAGAGTTCCAGCTTATAGTTTTCATTGTTCTCGGCGGGGCTGCTGAACAGCCACCACTGTTGGGTTTAAGCTGAGATCCTCACTTTCAACCATTACTCTCCTACCTTGTTTTTGAGTAGAAGAAGCCTTCCTTTTACCTTTCACTTCTGTTACCAGAGACACTTCAGTATCTTCATGAGCTGCATGACACATTCTGACCCACTTTCTAATAGGCCTGCCCCTCTTTGATTTTGGTTGTGTTTCGACCATAGCCTCCTCTCCAATGGGCTGAAGCGCACTTGTATTAATCATCATTTGTTCATCCACTATATTAGTATCTTCATATGATGGATACTGAACCCTTTCCTCTCTGTCATGCTTAGAGGAATCCTGCTGAGTTGGCATATCAGTTATAATAGCCGGAGTCATCATAGCCATATTATGACATGCTACGTTATCGCCCATTAACTCCTCCTCCCGTAATGCATGCATAACAGAAACATCAAATAACTCATTCTCTTGTAACGTCTCCTGGTTTTCGTCTCTCTTATCTGTCGATTCCATACCTCCCAGCTGGACACCAGTGGCCTATCGTTCACTCCCTGATGAAACTTTCGGTGTAGACTTCCGATGAGCTGAAGTCTGAGGTTCGGTACTTTCCTTCCCTCTGCATTGCAATGCTCCAGCACGTAGCCAAGGCCCAAATGGTAATTGATCAGCAACCCGTGTCTCTTGAGGGCCAGTAACCTCATAGTCTTTAAGTTGATGGCCAAGTTTGCCACACCAGTAGCAAAAGTTTGGCAAGCGTTCATAGACAAAACGGATCCAGCATATGCCATACTGTCCCAGATTGACTCTGACACCACGCATAAGGGGCTGTGATATATCCATCTTGACTCTAATTCTCATGAATTCTCCCCATGCAGCCTCTCCTTATTCACCATCAACCTCCTCCACAGTTCCTATCTTGTTACCAATAAGGCGTCCCACCTCCTCATTCATAGCATTTAACGGCATCTCATATAATCTAATCCAGAAAGAAGCTTTTGAAATTCTAATTTTTGTTACCTGTCGATGACCTTCCAGACATTGCAACAGAACCAAGTTTCGATCAAACGACCAAGGTCCCTCATGAAGAACACGTTGCTTATCACGCTCGTCCACAAACTCCACCAGAATAAGTTTGGGCCCCAAATCCTTGAAACTCACTTTATGAACAGGTTGCCATACTTTCCTCATCATGCTCTTGAGGGCTTCACGATTATAATACCGATCCGACAACAAGGACATCACCAGACAACGATCACCACGTAGAATATTTGGTTCCAAAATATTAGGATCCACATGAATTTCACTTCTCTCTCTCTCAGATAGAGACAAATGTTGGTATAAGGATTCAATCTCATTTGCCATTGAGACAGGAGACAAAAGAAAAAACCTGCACTGGGACAGGGGAGAGAACCTCTATGCAGAGAGGAAATTTTTTTGGATGAAGAAGAGACTTGGGATTGGTAGAAATGGGCGGTGGAGTGTGGAAGTGCAAAAATTCAGTTTGGGACATCTTTGTGCAGATGAATAGTGTTCAAACTCCCATCATTTCTATATTTTCAGATGTTGCATTGTGTGTAAGGTTGCAGGTGCTACCATGGTTCAAAAAATAAAAACAAAATGAAATGGAAGGCAAGTGAGGTCATGCTAGATGTCGTCGGGTAGGGGTCTTCAAAGGCTAGCAGATTTCATCAGCTCTTTGTCCTATCTTCAAGAAAGGCCTAGAACATTATAATTTCAAAATGGGTCTAGGGCTAATGGTACCTATTCTTAGCCTATCTCATTCTTAGTGAATTAGGACCCTAAATAAAACATGCTTGGGCTACTTCTAAATACATCCACACTAAGCCTTTTAGTAGCCCATCAATATGCCATGTGTCATACCACTGTTGGTAATTACCCTAAAAATAAAAATACAAATACAAAATTCTTCCAATAATTCTAACTAAACCCCAATGCGTGAATCTCATGCCAACTTAAATTCTAAAAAAATAAAATAAAATAATCACATCTTAAACTAGTTAGGATCTTAGGTGCTAAACTCATGTCTTAAAATGATTTTTAAGCGGGGTGTTACATGCACTGTGCAGATCTGATAAAACTATTAAATGTGTAGTTGGCACCCCTAGTGCTGGGTGTCTGACTTCACTCCAGTAACTAGTTAGTTAGGTCTCATTTAAAATCTATTGACTATACTTTGTCAACCCAAGGGATTCACATCAAATTTAAACACTACAGCATGGACAAGGGAATTCCACTAGGATAATTACCCGTCCTTACACTTGGGGTTGTGATACGGTAAAGACTTATGCATGACTTAGACGTAACTCATGGCATACTCATGTAACAAATGACATGGCATTCGTAGCATATAATAGATAAACATGTAATACATGACTGGCATTCGTGGTATGTGGCAGTGACATGGCATTCATGTAATGGATAAACATGTAATAGATAATTGTGCAACAGTAATAGATAGACATTCGTGTAATATATAAATGTCTAACAAATAATTGGCGATATGGCATAGTATATTATAAAAATTACAATAAGCAAGAATGAAATAAATATAAACATTCACAGTCTAACCACCATACATACATAAATATATCTAGAGTAAGTTAGAGGACTAACTTACAGTGATATAGCGTAACGTAAAGTGAGCGTAAATAGTGCGTGAGCTAAAATGAGATATTTTCTAGGATTAAAAATTCACAATAAGTTCTTATAAACACAAAACTTACTATCTTAGGGCTAAATTTGCAAAGTTACCCCCTCAACTTGTGGGAAATTATAACTTTACCCCTAAAATAAAGATTTTGCAAACAAACTTCAAAACTTATCAAAATTTACATTCCTCATGTAAATTTAGGAATGTAAATTTTGTTCTAAATCCAGAAAAGACCTAAAAAAAAAAAAAAATTAAAACTAATCACAACTATGAGAAACATACTTAGGTCAATTCATAAATTAGGCCAAAAACATGATTTTGTTGCTACTTGACTTCTAACATACTAACATAGTTAAACCAGTTTTAGCAACTCTTAAAAATCAAATCCTTAGTTCTAAAATCATGCTAAGGCACTAATTTACACATTTCATAAAACCTTAAACTCACTACATCATAAAAAATGCCAAAACATCAAGACAAGGTCAAATACTCTCAAATTAGCTCCAAGAACTCCAAAAGTCCATAAATACCCTCCTAAGATGTTCACCATTCAAACCTAAGTAGTATCTTGCTTGAATAGACAATCAAAAATCAACAAATACACTTATAACAATCAGTTTGTACAAAAAACCATAAAATCAAGTATAACATTCTTTGGACTTGAAATAAAGTGACTAGATTGTTGATTTTTTATGCAATAAATCATCAAATAAAAAAATAATATACCTCACATTCAAGTTCTAACTTGATATAAGTATTAAATCTTTCATGTCATGGAAACAATTTCATTAAAAAAAAAAATCATCAAACTCAATAGCCTCTTGATGAGTGCTTGAAAGTGCACTCTAAATACCCTATTATTAGATTAAAGTGCTAAAATATGAATAGAAATAATAGGAATTAGTGTGTATTCTTAAATTGAGTTTCTATTTACTTTGGGATACTCCTAAGCAGATTTTTATGTTTAATTTCAGAGTTTATAAAAGAGCAAGGCAAAGCCCAGTCAAATTCAAAGGAGTACTTTCATGGAGTTTGAGAGTAATTTGGATAAATAAATAAAAAAAAATTACAAAAAGAAACTACAAGAAGTTCAAGTCTGAAATTCGCTAGGAGATAGTCTGAACATATTTTAGTATTTTAATAATAACTTTCCACTCACATATTGGATTGATAAGATTCATGATGAGTTGGAAAGCTATATTAAAGGGCTATAAATTTGTCTCTAATAATGATTTTCAAATTCGAACACCTGAAATATGTATGTGGCTGCCAAGATTAGTCCAAAATCTTAGGCGATTTTTTTATGCGGGAATCATGAAGACATTATGGTTTCTTTCCTATCCTATATAAGTATATCATTAGTATGAAATTGAGGATGAGGAGAGGTACAAGAGGCAGAAAAAAAGTTTCCTTCTGGTTTGTGGGAGACAGGATGCTAGGGTTTGGAGAAACTCATCTTCCAGAAAAAGAATTCTTCTTCTTTCGAATGTGGAGCTAATTCTTTGGTGAGGCTAGGAATGAACTTGCTTGAATAATGATGATTTCAATTCTATCTAATTCATTTAATAAACTTTCTTGTTGACACAATTCTTATTTATCATCTCTTATTAGTCTTCCTTATATTTGGATAATTTCACTACCAATACTTTTCATATATTCAGTCATGCTTTTTTTATGGGATTATTGAGGTATTTATGATCTGGTTGTCGATCTTATTGGTGTGATTCTCTGCTGCAATATTGCTATTAAGTATATTGTCATCTTTGAATATAAGTCTAATAGGATAGCAATCTATGCTTTCAAAAGAAGAGTGGTTTTTAAGAATTACATTTGAACAAATTGGTTATAAAGATACATTTTCCAATTAGAGAGTCTGGTGCTATGATCTCTAATTGAGCATCCAATGAATCTGATATGGATAGAATTATCAAGTTCAAGTAAGGGATTCCCAATGCTTCATTGCTATTAATTCTAGTCAGACATTTTCATTATTACATTTTGGCTCTTCAGTTTATTTCTTTTTAGAAAGAATTTGTCTTACATTGCTACTTTGATTTTTTTCTTAAATTTTTAGTTTCTTTGTTCCTTCTACTATTCTTTTAATTTATCTCTCTATGGAATCGACACCTCAAAGATGTGCTACAACTACCGCATTATTCTTTGGGCGTGATCACCTCTAGAATTAGTTCAAACCAAAATCTTGCATGTTTAACATCATTCTAATAAAGATCTAAAACATAACTCTCAAAAATTAAACTCTTAATCCATATATCAAAGCCTCAAGAACAACATATATGAAAATCAAAGCCATAGGATCAAATTTTTAGAACCAAAATCACAACCTAAGCCAAAAGAGAAACTGTTTTGAGCCAATCGGTTTCCAAAACTTTGTAATCATGCAAAATATTTTTATAAAAATACTAACATGCTTTGAATCCACTCATAACTTGGACATGGCATGGGTGAAATTTTCTCTTAACTTTTGGAGTGGCAACTAGGGCTTGCATTGCGCAAGCTATAGGCCCCTTGCCTCAGACGGTAGGGCAAGGCGCTGGAGAGATGACTTCAAATCTAACAGAGCAGGGGAGGACTAAGACACTACTTATGCACATTGCAGGAGCGTCGTCTATGCTTGTTTTCGCTGATGTGGTGGCTGCGAAACTGTAACTGCTTCTAGAGGTTGACATACCTCTGTGTGAACCTCATTTTCAGGTTGGAAAGATGTTCTTCCTATTTTTGAAGGCTGAGATTCAACAGTCTACAAAGCCTTTTCAATTCTCAGTGGTTCTAAAATTCCTTCATCATAGGCCTACACTCAATCATATACGTGGTTTTATAAAAAAATCGATGGGGCTTGAAATCGGTAACAGTGGTTGGTCAATTGTGCAATCCGCGTAATGTGTTGGTTCGGATGGCAAAGGAGGAGGATTTTATTAGTGTGATGGTGAGATGAAATTCAGAGGTTCTTGGGGTTCCTTTTCAGGTTTCTCATTGGTCTCCAGAATATATGGAAGACAAGGACTCCCCTTGGGTTCCTGTACGGCTCACTTTGTCGGGATTGCCTCCTTATTATTTTTAGGAATCGATGTTGCGTAGTATTGGCAATGGTTTTGGGCACTACTTGCAGAGAGACAATGCAATGGCGTGTGTGACTCGTTCTGAGGCAACGCGCACATGTGTTGAATTAGATGTTTCTCAACCATTGCATAATACCTTTTGGTTGGGTCCTTTGGGTCTTGCAACAAGCCATTATTAGGATGTTATCTTTGACTCAATCCCAACTTTATGTGCATTCTATAGGAAGCAGGGACTTATGGAGGCCAATAGCTTAAGATGTGAACGTATATCAGATGGAAAAAAGAAAAGCAAGCTATTGTGCAGGATAAAGGAAAAAATAATCTAGTGAAAAACATTTGGAAGGTAGTGGGCAGTCGTGACAATGAGAACACCATTCCAATTGCCGAAATGGTTGTTGGGGAATCCTCGAAGTCTAGAAGAGTTATTATTCTAGAATCCATCCAGGCTCCTAGAGAAGTGAAAGAAGGGGAATCAAAAGGAGTGTTGTTCATCTCACCGGTGAGAGAGGTATATGAGTCATGTCTAGTCGCACACCGAGAAGAACTTTCAAATGTGCCAAATATTGTTGATGTTGATGCTTAAAAAACTGTTGATTCTTCAAACCAGAAAGAAGTTTCTGTGAAGGGCCATGTACACTCTCAGAGACAACATTCTAAACAAAAAGATAGTTGATTCGAAATAACAGAGGAAGAATCTGATGGTGATACCCAGGATTTTACTAAGAAATCCAAACCGAGGAGCTCATTGAGACTCATTGACGAAGCCTTGGAATTCAAGTTAGGTGGTTTGGGAGATAGAGATTTTTTGGTTGTAGAAGACATGGAAAATGTGGGAGTTTTGTGCTGAGCTGGTTCTGATGGTGAACTTGAGGAAGACCTGAATGAGTTAGCTACCAAGTATTTCTATTCAGATCCCGACATGCATGTCCCGTTGAAAAAAGCAAATGGGGTAAGGAAAGAAAAATCGATTGTTGTGTTGGAGCATCGCACTCGCTCTAAAAAAAGTTCTTTAATTTTTTTATGAATATTCTTACTTGGAATATTAGGAGAATTCTTTCATCGAAAGGTAGACTTTGGTGCATTTTGAATACAAGTCAGCCTTCAGTGGTGGCCATTTTAGAATTGTTTTTACATTCTAATAAATACAGCAGATGGGCAAGATGGATGAATTTGCCATCTTATTTCAATAATGCTGATGTGGGGGGGGGGGGGGGGAAGTTTTGGATTTTTTGGGTTGTTGATTCTGATTTTGAGTTGATTTTAATGTTGGATCAAGTTATTAGTGGTTGGTTTGTTCATGGCAATTACCGGGTGCTCGTAACTTTTGTGTATGATAGCTATTTTTTAGCTAAGTGAGTGTGGAGCTTTGGGATTTTTTGAAATCGCAACATTCTTGTGGCCTTCCATAGTTCATTGGGGGAGATTTTAATATTATTCAGAACTATTGTGAAAAGGTGGGTGGTCTCTTGTAGGTTTCTAGGGCAAAAATGGAATTCAATGATTGTATCCATGATTGTGTGTTGGTGGCTCTACCTTGTGATGGAAATCAATTGTCATGGTGTAATGGAAGATTAGGTTGTAGATGTATATGGGCCCGGTTGGATAGGGTGCTCGTTAATATAAAATTTTAAAATTGTTTGGGGGATATTCATGTTACTTATTTGCCTCGAACTTCTTTGGATCATGAACCGATGCTTGTTCTGTTACTCAGAGAATGGGAGATAATTGTTCAGCCATTCAGATTTCTATGTATGTGGGGTTCACATGATGGGTTTATCCCTTTAGTGCAGGAGGTATGGAATAATAGAGTTGAAGGATGTGCTATGGTGCGCATTAGTCAGAAGTTAAAGCTTCTAAAAGGTGCTTTGAGGAAATGGAACAAAGATGTCTTTGGCTGAGTCGAAGTTGCATTAAAAAAATTGGAAGACCATATTATTGGGTTGGAAGTAGCTATGTCTAGTAATTACTCAGTTTAGGTTGAAAATGAATTGCTGCAATGCAAGCAAGACCATTTGCAGTGGGTTCATCAAGAGGAAATTTTGGCATGTCAACAATCTCGGATTAAGTGGCTCATCGAAGGGGATTCTAATATGAGTTTCTTTCATGCTTCTATGAGACTCAAGAAAAAAAATAAAAAGATTGAGAAGATGAGGCTTGATGACGGAAGAACTCTCGATACTGCGGATGAGGTGCATGAGGGTGAAGTTTTATTTTTCCAATAGCTTCTATCAGCGTCACATGTAGAGAGGGATTCGAATGGTCTGGACTTGCTAGGTCCGGCAGTGTCCATGGCAGATAATGAGCCTTTGTGTGTTGTTCCTAATATGGACGAGGTTAAGAATTCTATATGGTCTATTCCTGCAAACAGTAGTCTAGGTCCAGATGGATTTCAAGCTAGTTTTTTCATTTTGGCTTGAAATATTGTTAAAGATGACCTTTTGGAGATGGCAAAAGAAGTCTTTGAGGGGCAACCAATTTCTACTTTCTTTGGTGCTACAAATTTGATTTTGATTCTGAAGGTGGATGAGCCTTTGGGTTTCGGCCAATTTTGCGCAATCAGGCTTTACTCAGTTGTGTATAAAATTATGTCTAAGATTATGGTCTTTTGATTGGCTCCGATTCTTAATAAAATTATATCCCCTGAGCAGGCAGCGTTCATTTGGGGAAGAAGTATTTTTTAAAATATGTCATTGGCCTAGGAATTGGTACAAGGCATTAACAGGAAAGTGAGAGGTGGAAATGTGATGTTGAAAATTGATATGGTCAAAACTTATGATCAGGTTAATTTGAGCTTTCTTTTATAGATTCTACATTGATTGTGATTCTCTGAGAAATGGCAAAATATCATTTATAATGCTATTACGTCCCCTTATTAATAGGTAATGTTAAATGGGTGCACTAAAGGTTTTTTCAAGGCGTCGCATGGACTATGGCAAGGTGACCCTCTTTCCACTTATTTATTTATTTTATCTGAAGAGATTCTCTCTTAGATGCTTAATAAAGAATTCAGCTTAGGTCGTATTAAACCTTTTCATTCTGGTGGAGGTTCTCTGATTTCTCACTTGCTCTATGTAGATGATATTCTGATTTTTGCTAATGGTGGGAAGTCATCATTGTATAATCTTATGGCAGTGTTGAATAGGTATGAATTGATGTCTAGTCAGATGATTAACCCAAGTAAGTCTTCAATGTTTTTTTTTCTACCTCTATTTCAATTGATGGTAAAAATGGACTGAAGATGATTTCGGGTTTTGAGGAAGGTAAATGGTCATGCACTTGGGCGTTCCTTTATTTGTGGGGTGTATGAAAATTTAAATGTTTGACTCATTCTTGGCAAAAGTTCAAAAGAAATTGGCAGGATGGAAAAGTAAACTCCTATCTTTTGGGAGCAAAGATTATTTTAATCAAACATGTTTTGAATAATATGCCTATTCACATGCTCTTTGTCTTGAATTTACCAAAAGGAGTGATCTCAGACCTTAAGAAAATTTTTCCAGATTTTCTTGGGGGTTCTTTGATGGAAAATAAACAAAATAAAATAAAAATAAAAAAAGTGGATATCATGGAGGAAAATTTGTTTGCCAATGGAAGAGGGTGGACTCGGCATTTGGGATATTAATGAGGTTCAAGAATCTTTACTTATGAAATTTGCTTGGAAATTAATTAAAAGAGGTTCGATGTGGTTGGATTTCTTTTCTACCAAATATGTTGGCAATTCTCATATGATGGCCAATTGATTAAGCGATGGTCCTTTGATTGCTTCCATTCTTGTAGTAGAAAGTGTCCATCTGAATGTGGCTGAATTTTTTGATGATACAGGTTCGAATTTACACACTTTGCAGACCTAGTTCCGGATGGGGTGTTCAGGAAAATCCAAGTTTCTGGCGTCCAGTTACCGTAGGGACATGATATGTGTGTGTGGAAACATTTGATTGATGGAGTGTTTACCACAAAATCTACATAGCAATTATTTTGTCAACGTGGTGATATATGTCTCTAGAAGAAATGGCTTTGGCAAAATTGGTTACCAGAGAAGATGTTTTTTTGTTTGGGGAGCTAAGAGGAGGGCAATCCCGGTTGATGATATTATTCAGAAAATAGGCATTCCTCTAGTCTCTAAGTATGAGTGTTGTGTTCAACCTCAAGTGGAGACTTTGCATCATATCTTATGTGAGGGAGAAGGAGCTCAAAAGGTTTGGATAATTTTTTGCCAACGCTTGTCGCATTAGAATACCACAAATCCGAAATTGGAAGGGGATGATGAGTTTTTGGTGGCAAAGAGCCTCAATGTCTTCTCAAGTTGGATGGCTTCGGGGGTTCTCCCTATTATAATTTCTTGGGTGCTAGAGAGCACGATGTGCGGCCAGAATGGAAGGTATTAAACTCTTGCCTGATGATGTTATTCGAACTATTAAAGTCTTCATCAGAGATATCTCTTGTAAGCTTAAAAAATCTCATTATATGGGCTGAAATGATCAGGTGGTAATGAAGCAGTTAGCATGTCTGATTATTCTTGTTTCTACAAAGAGACCAAAATTAATTGCATGAACACAACCAAAGAGAGGGAGGTTAAAGCTGAATGTGAATGGAGGTTCATGTGGTAACTTGAGAGAGTCATATGGGGGTGGAATTATTCGGGACTCTAACAGCAAAGTAGTTGTGGGCTTTGCTCATTCATATGGTCATGCCACCAATACTATCGTCGAATGTAGAGCTCTTCTTAACAGACTTTGTTTGTGCAGGCAATTAGGTTTGCGGGATATATTGTAGAGTAGAATTCAACATTTATAGTTGGATGGTTGGCATTGGGGGTATGCAAGTATTGGTTACTATGGGATTTTTGAGAGGAAGTAAAAGTTATTGTTGTGAGCTAAATGTTCATTTTCATCATATTTTTATAGAAGTTAATATGGTGGCAGATTTCTTGGCAAAGCAAGGGACTCAAGGCTTTATTTCAGATTTTTGTGGCACCAATTCCATACAAGGTTGTATTCGGGGATTAATTCACATGGACAAACTTGGCATCCCTTATATTAGACATTGATTTTATGTATTTGTTCTTATTGGTCTATTCGTTTGGTTGCTATTTTTTTTAGATGGTTTGTTTTTGTATTGTTTATTTGGTATTTCTATGATTGTTTTGGAACCTGAGTTTTGGTTATCTCTTGGTAATATTTTGTAAAGCCTCAGGTATTTAGTTTCCACAATATTCATTTGCCACAAGTGAGGGTTATTAATAAAATTGGGAGGTGGTCACTCATGGCTATGTGACCTTCGTCTCTTAAAAAAAAAAATCAACTTGTAACTTGCATAATAACGTTTTCGCACTTCATCCTATCAAGAGCTACCCAACATTTCATAAAAAATATCACTAAACTTAAAGTTCCACATAAACATCAAAACTGCCAACACTGAAACCTTTCCATCATCAAACCCAACTCTCATCAATAAAACTCCATGAAAGATTCTCCAACACAGACCCAAGTAAACTAGCCTCAATAATAAACAAAATACAGGAGGATTGAGCCACAAAAATTATGATGTCCCTAGGCCTGCTTGGGATTGGATGAAGACCAAAGTATCGAGATATGTAGCATAAGGTCACATGCACAAGTGTCGGGACATGTAACACAAGTTCACGACAGTTAACATGCAATGCACCTATCATGTTTCTAGAAGTATGCAATAATTGCAATAGAATAATTCAAAACTTGTAAAAGTTTGGGTAATTTAATATGGCACCAAAACAAAGTACTAATAATCCCAAAAGTAATGTTTTTAATCATCCACACAAAATAGGGTCTTAAACCTTGACCCTTTCATTAAAATCCTTAAACATCATTGTCCTTCATTGATTGTGAAACTCAAGAAAAATCTTTTTCTAATACCTCTCGCATGGCCTTGATCCTTAATATTATCATTACTAAATTTCTCGTGACATCATCAAGGCTACTATCACTCATAGGTCTTGGACTAAGCTCAAGATTTTCCTTAACTACTTGGGTCTCGTCACTCTTATGCTTCCCCATCGCTGTCATTGGATTTTATTACAACTTCTACCATTCTAGAGGGCAATGTAGTGGAAATTACTACAATGAGATCTCAAGAAGTATTAGCAAGTTAAACTAAAAACCATACACATAAATAACATAAAACATGTATAGGATAAATAATGAACATAAATGCATGGCATGTATGAGCATTTTTGTCCAATCTAGATTCCTTCTTTTTCAAAAACACTAATAGTACCAATACAACCATGTAACAAATAAAATCTTTTTAATCACTTCTACACTTATTCCATATAGCAACGTATGGACACATCACGGCTACGCCTATGAACTGTGGGCTCCCTACTAGTTACCACATCACATTATTAAGTCCATATAAAGAGGGGCTCAAGCAATTAGTAATTTGCATTCACCGTATTTATAATGTGTTACACCCATTAGCATTAGGCACTACTCCTCCACTTTTGAATCCTTTAAAAAGAACTCATTCAAAATTTGTTGACTATACTTCATCAATCCATGGGTTATCACTCTAATTTAAGCACTCTAGAGTAGACAAATGAGTTCCACTCGGATATTCCATCATCCTAGCATTGGGGTCATGAAAAAAATATTTTCTTTTAATACACAACTTGAAAACATGTGACATGTAACTTGTGATTAAACCATGCCACTTTTCATGAAACCGTGTCATGTACTTGTGCTCTATATGCAAAGAATGCACTATGTAAATGGCTTGAAATAATTAGAACATTCAGATACATATACATGGACATAACACATGATGATTCGACATGGCATAAATCAATACTTAAAAGCTCCAAGAATGTCATTTAAAACAAAATTCCAACAAGCAGCATTTGAACATATCATGAATATTCAAACTTATGATGGAGAAAAATCAATCATATCATGTGACATTTGAGAGTAGACAATTCATTAATCAAAACAAACAATATTGTTGCTAAATATTTACACAAAGACATAAGTATGTTATTAGGTTCTTGAAAGTACATGCTACAAACAATATTCATTAATCAAAACCAACAATCAAGCAAGTTGAAAGTACATGCTACAAAATGTTAGGTTCTTGAAATTAAAATACTAAATACTAAGCATGTGATCCATGCATTAGGGGTTCAAACATTCTATCCCTTATTGGTTTTAAGGCCATCCATCTATCCACGTTTTCTTTCTTTGTTCTTTGCCCTTGTCTTTGATTCACAAGCACATACACACACGGTAAGAAGCCCTAGGTGCCGAATGTCATTAAGTCCTTCCTTCCCTTGGTCAAAACCCTAGTGGCCAAATGTGATGTCTTTTCTTTACATGGCAAAACCCTAATAGCCATATGTGCTCAAAGTGTAACAAAAACATACTTGTGTGTGTGAGAAAACCCTAATGCCCAAAAGTTCCTAAACATGTGCAAGGCACTCTAGATTGTGTTTTCTTTACATGGTGACTAAAAATTCCACAAAACCCTAATGATGGCCAAATATATTTTGTTTATTCAACGGGTTCCTTATTCATTTTTGCCATAAAGATTCGGGTTCTAGAAAAGAAAACATACTCAATAGAGTTTAAGCATGGCCACCCTCTCATGGTCGAAAACAAGCCTTACCTCTCTCTCCCACTTGTGCTTTCGTGATGTGAACTAGAGAGAGAGTAAAGTGAAGCTTCCTTATCATGCTAGTCTCAACAAGAGTTTCCTTGAATATTTCCTTCCCTTGGATGCACGAGAAAGGTGTTTTGGTTAAGAGAAAATTGTGTTTGGCTTCGACGAGAAAGAGAGGAAAGAATGAGAGAAATGTACTAAATGAATTTTGAATTTGATTCTTCCCTCTTTGCATGGGTGCCGGCCATCAATGGCCCTACTTATGGTTCTTTTTACCTCCACTTTTCTCTCTCCCATCATTACTTCTACTGGAAGGTGAAAGACCATAAGAAAACTATATGCATGGGAGATAAGTGGCTCTTCTTGCTTTGGCAAAAATCCACTCTATCTTCCTTCTTCAATCATTGTTTCTCTAGGAACTCATAAGCTTTTTTCCATGGAGGACATGTGGTGCATCTTACTTGTTGGCCAAAACCCTCTCTTTGTTTCCCTCATGAGAGTGTGTCTAGAAACCCTAAAGTCCACATGTATGTTGAAACTCTGATATAGACGTTTATGGGTGCCAAGTGGCATCCTTTTACCTTTGTGGAAAATGGCTCTTCCTTTCCCTCGTCATTATTTTTTTGGAAACTCTAAGACTCATCTTGCATGCTGGCCAAATGGCGTCTACCTCTTAGGAATCCAAAACTCCATTCATCTTTCTTGTGATTGCATCTTCTAGAAATCCTAAGATCCCTATGCATGAACACCATGTGGCAAAGATTATGAAGGTGGTGTGTGCCTCCCTTGAATTCAAAACCCTAATACTCCCCTTCATGATTGTTTTGCGTTGGGAACTAAAGATACCTTTTACGTGCATGCCATGTGGTGCTTCCACTAAGCCAACCAAAATCATAATAGCCTTCATCAATTATGAGCCTATTCTCTCTCTTATTTGGATGAAAATTTGGTGCGCCTAAACTCCCTTGGGCCTTAGGTGCCTATTTGCTACCCAAAGTAAGGTAACCAAACCTATTTTCACATAGGGTTCTGGGCCCTAGGACCAAATAATTCCCTATTTACTTAGGCCCAATAAAGACATAGCAAAACCTCCAAGTCCTAGCCTTAGATGAGGGTGTCCAAATGGTTGGAATGTTGGAAAAAAAAATTGCCAGAAAACTCTCTAAACTCTCTCTCGGTTTCTCTCTTAGTAGATAAGTGAAAAGAATGCACAATGTAGAAAGAAAATGGGGGTGGACATGGGGTATACGTGAAGGGCTGACATGGGAGGTGATTGAATGACCAAGTGATGTGAAGGTAACTTGTGAAAAGGAGAGAAGAATGGGCTACAAAGTGCAGCTCATTTCCTGCTACAATTTGACTCGATAGGTGAGGGCTAATGTGAGGTGGCTTGACTTGCCAAAGCATGACTTTGGAAGTGGGAGGATGTTTTCTCAAGAAGCTTGGCCAAAATGGGTAGGTTTCAGTGGGATTAAATCGGGTTAACTAAATGGTGTCTAGTTTGGGGTTTAGTTAAGGTTTCAGTCATTGCTTGGTTCAAATCACAATTTTCTTGGTTAAATGAAATTATCAAGATGTAAGGGAGTCGTTAAAGGTGTAAGAGTGTGTAATTGAGTTTTTAATTGCATGAGAAAGTGACTTAACCAAGTGATAAAATATTTAATCAAAACCGAGTGGTTTAGGATTTGGAAACTAATTTGGGATTTCAGTTTCCTTCAAGGATATAGGGTTTTGGTTGGCTTCCAACTTATTGAGGTTTCATTAGGGTTGAAATACTCATTTTGGTTGACCAAATAGTATTTGGTTAGAAGGAATAGTAATTGGTGTAAGGGGTAGGATTGTGCCATCTGTCCAACTAAAAAAATAATCCTAGTGATCCTAAATGGATTTGGACATCCTACGTGGCGCTTTCTCGAGTGGTTACTATTCACCCAAAAAACTAAAAGCTTTTTATTGTACTTTAAAATCCTAAATATTTTTACAAGTCTAATGGTGCAATTCGTTTCACAAAATTTTGTTCCTAAGTGCCTTAATTAAATAGAAAGTCAATCCCAACTACTATTCATCTAGAAAACTGGAAACATATTACTACATTGTAAAATCCTATATATTCTAAATCTAATGGTGAGTTTGTTTGTTTTTTTTTTGTAAACTTATACTCAGAAGTGCCTTAATTAAATAGAAAGCTAACTTTGTTACCATAGTGGATCAAGATCTGATAATGTTGATGGACAAAAACCTAATCGATCGCTTGATTCATCAAATCCTTTAGGGAATTCACAACGTTTCTAAGGTCTAAATAAATTCATCTGTCAAATTTCTTTCTAGTCGTTATAATAGGAGTTCCACCGTAACATACATTTCATACTATATGTGTTATAGATGGCCATATTGGGGAGTGATTGGATGAGTCCTTGCTCCTTCACTATGTGAGCCCTAATGGATATATAGATAATCTATTCCTATGCCCTTGAACCTAAAACCATGTCATGAGATTAAAACTTGACATTGCTACTTTAGCATGTTATCTAAGAGCCACAAACAATACGATCTCGTAGAGCATTTATAGGAAAGTGGTTTAGTCTAATTAGATTGATATGAATGTCTAGGGAAGATTATTTGGATTCTTACTTATTATTTTATCACTCATAGCCTTGGCAATTATATCGTTTTGACTCGATATAATCATGAGTATATTTATTTGTAATGCAAGGTCAATAATTGCTTTGAGTTATAAACTCGTGAGGGATTAAGGACCCCTAGTGAGGTCAAATAGTCTAGGGCATAGATAAGATGTTATGAGTGATATACTATGTTGGTAAGATGGTGACTTTAGAGTACTCCTATCCTTTGCCTTCTTATCAGCTCGCATGCTTCATTTTCTGTATAAGGGATAATTGATTGATAGATCATAAGAAGATTGTTAATGGGCATGGCACCCATTGTGAACAAGGGAAAGATATTAGTAAATGGGTTCCCCATGACATGGGCGACAATAATAACAAGCTATTAATTAACTTCCCACCGGTCGCAGTTATTTACTTCTAGGAAAGTTAATAAGTTGGATGAAGTAGTTCACTTACAGAAAGATGCCCTTGAAAAATGCCACTAAGTTTGTGTTGAAGGTGATATATCCTACCTTCATCAGGTTGTGCAAAACACTCTTTGAGTTAATTCCACACCTGTTTAGCTGAGGTCATGAAAAACACATTAGAGGTTATACCTTTGCAAACAAAATTTAAAATCCAAGCAAGTAGGATGTTGTTGCATCACAACCAAGACACATAAGAGGGGTTTGCAAGGTGAGGAGTGGAGATGGCGTCATCCATGAAACTTGACTTGTTTTTTATTGAAATAGAGAGAAGGAAAGATCTACTTCAAGAAATGTAGTTGGAGCCAGTTAAGGGTGGTGAAAAAATAACAGCGTTTGCATTGTCACTATGATGCAATAAAAATGGGCTGTTAGGATCTTCTGTAGGAGAAGGAGAAGAGGAAGAAGAGGAATGAGAGGAGGTCATAGCTTATAGAATGAAAGTTGATTGGAAACTAAGAAGGTGTTGTAGGAAACTATTCCTTCTCTGATACCATGTTAGAAATAGAAACTGGAATGGAGAGGGAGCAAATGAAGCAAGAATTGAGAAAATTTGATTCTCATTGATAAACTTGATTATACAAAGGTCACTAATATATATCTTACAAAAAGCAAAAAGTGAAAGTTCCTGAAACTAACTTTTTGATTTTCTATATAGTTACAAGCAACAATACACACTTTATGTACAGTATGGTCTAGGCATCTTTATACATCGAGTCCCTCATACTTTATTGTGTGCACCCATGTATTTCTTCAACTGATATTCTATTTTTCTATGCCAATTTGTTTCTTCTCTTTGCTGTTGCTGCTGCTATCTTCTTCTTTTCGTGTGCTACAACATGCTTTACTTGCTTTTGCTACTGCATGCATTTCTTGAGTGTTTTAGGGCTTTTTAGGTATGCTTTGGCTACCGTCCTTGTGTCTTCCTTGCTTGCAACTCATTTTTTTGCATTGCATTCTGTAAGAAAAGTTCAAAATTGATCAAATGAGTTGCTACTCAACTGGTATGTTCTTGTAAAATTATTTAAGGTTAAGGATCACGGGTTCTAGCCCCTATAGGTGTGTTCTTGTAAAGTTATTAGGCCCGTGATTTATGGGCTTTAGTTCATTGAAATTACCTTTTTTTCCAAAGTAGTAATAACTAAACTTGAGAAAAAACTAAACTTCAATTGTGGACTCGTCCAATTATTTGTGTCCTTTTTGTTTTTCCCCTTAACTACCTAAGTGAATCTAAACTTATTGTTAATTCATTTACAACCTTCGAATTATTGATTTATTATCATGATATTGTGTAAATTTAAAATTTAACTATCAGGTAACTCAATTATTTGGAGGTAGCGTTGAGGGTTCTAGTTCCTATAAATGTGCTGTCTCTTTGTAGTAATAAAGGTGGATGAGAAGTTGTAAATCTAATCACCATGAATTGACATGCAAGTGCTGCAAAAGGAAACATTATGCTGGAGGAAAGAGAGCACATACTGGAGAAGAAAGTCATGGAAAATAAATCATATACTGTGAGGACCTTGCCTAATCAAAGGGATGCACAAGTAATGCGAGAAAATGCAATCAGGATGAAGGTAGTTAAGCGAGTAGTGCATTATGGTGATGGCAAGCAAAGGCATATGATGAGAAGTACAAGCAAACAAGTCAAACTTCGCCTTAGGCGAGCAACAATCAAGGAGTCTAAAGGGACACGCATTCTAAATCAGGTGAGCAAAGGCATGCTGACAATAAGTGAAGCTACACGTAATGCAGAAGTGGTTTAGGGTGAGCAACGGTGTGGTGCCCTCGTCCTTTGGTAGTGTACTTGGCGAGGATTTGAAGTGCTAGGGGTATTTTTCAGTTGGCAAACTCTAGATCTTACTAGGGGTTAAGCGTGAGTTCTTGATTGAATACACAACAAGTGAAATAATTTGCAGCGGAATAAGCAAAGGGATTAGTCGAAGACTAATACTAAATATACCAAATATTTGTACTAGTTATATTGTACACTATCATTAGTTCAACATTTACATTAACATACAATGAATTGCACATGATTTATCACCTAACTAAAATATATATCTTAAAAAAGATAAATATCTACCAATTGGAGACAAGCCTCCGTATCAAAACCTTGGGTGGGGTTGGTCCTTCTTTCTTGGAAAACTTTTCCAGTGGGAAATTTGCATCAAGATCTACGGCTCTGGCAAATGAAATTGCAAATGGGACTACCATAGTGAGGCTTCTAAGAAATTTCAATAAATTAAAACCCATGATAGTACTATTAATGAGAGACAATGGAGATGAATATGCATGCACTGTGTCATGTCAATAAAGCCATGAACACATAATTTATCCATGGCAATGAATCACTCTCCAAGTAGAAATATATGTATTCATAGTTGTGGTGAGGAATCACCCTCTTCATAAATCTCATGTATAGAAGTATGGCAAAGAATCTTACTCTATGGAAATCTCAATATGCATAGTCAATATTAAGTTGAGGAATTGCCCTTTTATCGATCCACATCAAAGCACAATTTTGCATTTCATAAGCACCAACAAGAAATCACCCCACCTTTTAACACTGGGAATCAATTTACCTAGCTAACGTGCAACATCAATCTCCAAATCCATAACCAATCTACTTAAGGAATCACTCTACCCAGTCAATGCACACATAAGGACACTACCCATGATAAACTAGAGGACTCTCTTTAACTGTGTTATCAATTGAGGCAAACATGAAGATGTTCCACCCCGATCATCAATGGGAATCACTCTACCCATATGAAACTAGTGGCAATGCGTCATAGTAATATTGGAGGGACTCCACACGTAAGAAGGAGGTGAGTTACATAATATACAAAACCCTTAACTTATTACATACTCACAAAAATTAACCCTACATTTCCAGTATGATCATGAGGGCTAACCTACGTAAATCATATTTCTAATATTGCCATAGCTTTAGTGCTAATCTTTCCATTGCCAACCTTGAAGTCCCTTCTTTTCTTGAAGATTTTGACCAGAAGAGAGAATAAACATGTTTTGATCTCAAAAGTGAGATTTTAGCTTTTGTCCAATGCTTTTTATAATGTGGGAGTACCATCCCTAGTTATGACATCCATCCGACTTAAAAAATGATTGAATGAGAGACATTCAATCTGGGCCATGCATTTGCCCTTTGGATTGGTAGGATGGCAGAGATTGGTTGGGATAAGGCATGCACTTACTCTACATCTTGTCTTGTATCAAATCTTGTAATCCTTCCCCTACTAAGATTAAACAATATGGCCTACGGGTTCGTAATCTTTTTTCTATAGGCTTACTCCAGATTTGACATCTCTTATGGAGTAATGGCCTCTGTGTGCAACACCTTCTGCCCTCTGAGCACCTCTGTATTATCTCGAAGAGCTCTCACATCTACATCGAGCATGTCATTATATGTTGCTCGTCTTTGTACAGTTAGCACTTTACTTGCCCGCTTGGCACAGGGTGAGAAGTCCTTCATCACTAGGTACTGAACCTTGCTAGACAAGCTTTCTACATAGTGTGCTGCTCTCCCTTCTCTTGGACTAGCTGCACTTTACTCACTTGGCCATCACCTTGTCATCGGCCTTTTGTCCTTAGTAGGGGATCTTCTCCTTTGCGTCAGTGTAGTCCTCTCAAATGACAACATAGTACAAAATTGGAAGTGCCTAGAGATAGCACTTTAGTGCTTAGATAGTAGCAGGTGATGTACAGAGGCTTGTACCCCAAAGATGACATTTAAACAGGAGCCTGCATGGGGAAAAGAGGAATATGGGTTTGCAGACCATACGTCTAACTATGCAAGTAAGGTTCAATTCCACATGAGAAATTTTCATAAGGGAGTCTATTTTCAAGGTCGGCTGCAGGAACGTGTAAGTATTGTCTCATCAATATAATTGGTCTCTACCATTCTTCGGTGAAGCATACGCAAGGATGATTGAGATTCACGATTTTCTCTTTGACCAATCAGAAATAAGAACTTTCAGAGCCATGACTTATAGCACGACATGTATAAAAAATATTTTGTTGTTAGTCTTCATCATATTTTCGAGATCTCTATGTATTTTAATACACACTCTTTCTTTATTCTTTGTTTTTAGGATTTCAAAGACGTAGCTAAGCTTGAGGTCTTCATCAATAAGGGAGCCAATGATTTTAGCACAACTGTTAGTGTGCATTCAGTGTTTAGGTAGGTTCACTCCTACGATGATGCTAATGATATGGGGCAAATGTCTCTCGGTATGTTTAGGTATTCATCTTCTACCTCTTAATCTCTTTCTCTCCCTCCCTCTTGTAAAAGTGCATGTTCTCTCATTACAATTATTGACTATTTGGATGATGTGATTTCAAAGTAATTAATGTATTGGTTTCAAGAGGAGTTCTGGGTGTGTGTGTGTGTGTGTATAATGAACCCCAAGCTAGGATGAGGCATTATCTCAATGGAGCTTTTCTGGTTACTCGGGAACGATTCAGAATTGAGTAATGTCCCTTGGGTTTTCATTGAGCAACAATAGGATCAGGCAAAATGGTAGCCGGGCATCGCTTGATGTTGTTACCTCTATACTTTTTTGAGGCTAGAAGATGCTTGGCCACGAACATGCCTGGCACAAAATTAGGAATCGTTTGTTATGAAGTCATTCACGTGATCATAACCCAACAATGTGGCGAAGGGAGCTAGAGTGTGTACAAGGCATATGATGGGAAGGTGTGGTGACATGCGTTAATAAACCAAAAAGGGTGTGAGGGGTGGAGTGATTAAATGTGTTGGCTTGAGTTGAGAGATGTCCCGTGTTGATGTAGTGGAGTGAGTCTGCATGTTGACTTGGTGGAGAGATTCCATGTGTTGACTTGAGTTGAGAGATTTCCCATGTTAATGTGATAGAGGGATTCCTTGTGTTGATATGGCCGTAGGATTCGGGACATGATATGTTATGAGATGTTTACTATGTAATTGGGCACTAAGTGTGCTCTGTAAAATTTACAACGGTTCATGGCTATGCTGTTTTACTTGGAGGTTTTGTTCCTCAAAATACTTATCATATATGTGGTTTTAACTTTTATTTACATAAAGCTTATGCATTCATATTCATCACCGTCGTTTTAATTTTTTAGTGTTGCACGTTATGAGTTTTAACTTACCGAGGTTTTATTGAATTCTCACAATGGCAGTTTCACAATGGTTTCATCCCTCAAAATGATAGATTATGATGTAGATATAGCTTAGGAGGGTTACTTCGAGAAGGGAGGAATAGGGCAACCTGAGGAATAGCTATGGGGGCTTATCACCATTAAGTTTATAATCTTTTGTAACTTAGGGTGTTTATTTTATTTGGATGATGAACAATTTGTTGTGTAATATTGTTTTGGGCGATGAACAATTACTATTTTGTAATTGCTTTATGGATAAAGTATAGCGACTTGTGGATAATTTTATTAATGGGCAAGTAATAAACAAATCTTTGGTACTATTAACATCAATCTCCGATTAATACCTTATTGTTTTCGACTTTGATGCACATGTGTACTTGGAATACGAGCACACAAGTTTATGACTTCATGTGAGGGATGTAGCCCACTTGTCATGCATCCTAGGCACTGAGGTTCTTCGCCAAACAACAACTAGGGGTGCCACATGTATTGCAATATGTAAGTATATTATAATGAGATTGAACATGTTGTATGGAAATTGCTTTTTTTAAAAAAAGAAGCTAGAAAGTGAGATGTATTTTAAACCCTCCTCCTATTTGCTTCATTCTTTTATAAAAACTAAACCATAACAAAATTCAGAATATTTTTAGGAAAAAAGTGAATTTTTAGAAAGACTTCTATCCTTAGTTTCAATTTTAGTGGAAGATTGTGTGACCTCCCCAGCCTCGCTTGGGATTGAACGGTGACTGAAGCATCGAGACATGTAACTTAAGGGTACATAACCCCTTGTACATGACAGATAAGATGCTATGCACATATTATTCTAGTAGTATGCAATAAATTGTAGTGAAAAAATTCTTTTACTACATAGGTCGAGTGGTAAAATAAATATCATGATACCGAAGCGCAATAATCCTAAAAAGATTTAAGCCAACCTTCTAAAGCATAGGTATTTTTCAAAAAACTCCAAAAAATACGGGACCATCATTGAAAGACATCAAAACATACTTTTTCTTCTGAGTCATGTGTACCAACACTAAGGTCCCATCTGCGGTCAAACTTAAAAATATTTACCTTGTCCATCGGGGGTCAGGCTCCAAAAGCCCTAACTCAACAGCAACCTCTTTGGCTTCAATAGAGGAATCTTGGGCTTGCTTGAGATATCCTGTCACAAAATATGTATCATTCTTTAATTTCAAGGTTCTCTTGGGATCAAGAAGTCGAGTCCCATCGTTGGTCTCACTAAGGCTCACACATATTTCCTTAAGTCGTCCCGCTGTGATCTTTAACATATCTACCTTAAAATGGTAACGAGCTTCTACAGTGAATTCATCCTCCACTAATTCGTTAATCCTATCCATAATTCGAAGATCCTCGTGTACCTGTTACAACTTCTACCATTCTGAGTGAGGAATGGTACTAGAAACTATCACAGTGAGATGTTGAGAAATCTCAGTAAGTAAACAAGTAATATACAACAAATATTATAAGCATACGAGAGCAAACCATAATGAATGCATAGGCATGAACTTTACTTTTGCAACTTTGACTTTGCAAAAGATAATGTGCAACTTTGACTTATACAATAGATAAAATGTAACATAGATCTTTTGACCTTTTTTAGAAAAATGTCTTTTCATCTTTTCATTCTTGGTTCCTAAACATGTAACATATGAGCTCGAGTTCTTGATTGTATAACATAGCATATATTGGAGTTCAATGCCTTATTCTTAACTTAAACATATGATTGGATACCTCACGGCTCCTTTACTCACCATGTGTTCTCCGCTAGTTACCACATTAACCAATGATTCACTTTGACCGAGGTGACTATGTCTAATAATTAAATACACAAAATACAGTAGTTTGCTTTCATCGTATGACACCCACTAGTTTTAGGTACAACCCTGCTCTGGTATACTTTCCATTTTAGGAACCATTTGAGGTCCGCCAACTGTACTTCATCTGCCCTGGAGCTACCACTCTATCTTAATCACTCTCCAGTGGATAGAGGAGTTCCACTAGGGCATTCCCCTGTCCTAGCAATTGACAAAACTTTAAATGCCTCTTTTCTTTTAAAAACAATTTCACAAACCCAATGCATGTGACATAGACTATGATACCTTGCACTTTTCATAACATGTACCCATGTATGCCAAACTTTATGCAAACCATACATCATGTAATTATGTGCAACCATATACATTTTGCATTATTGATTGAAAATATTAGAACATGCGACCATGTTATCATTCACTTAAACAATGAAACAAACAAGGAATAAAGCATGCATTATACCTCACATACTATGCTTGGCCGAAACATACTAACTTTCATAAGCATGGATATTCTTTTATTTTATGAACTTGGAGCTTTAAACATACTTGATAATGCATCAAACATAGGCATGGTTGAAATACACAAGCATACACAAATATTCAATCTTTACATGAACTTGGAATCTTCTAATACACTTGGTTAAGCCTCACTAATAAACATATACATGGCCGAAGCATGCATGCGAACATACATATGATCACTCAATAATTTCATGAACTTAAACTTCTAACAATTTCGGTTAGGCATCAAACACCAACATGTGCATCAAAACATGTGAATCTAAATACTAGATGTAGTATCACAACTCATTTTCATGGTATAAATCAAATAGGAACAAACCAATCAAATAACATAGTAACAAATATTCAAAGAATTGAATATATGACATGATAAAGTATCATCAAATAAAACTCAACCAAACAAGTTTACATATCTTATACATGCAATATTTGAGAGTTAGTTAAAGGTTTGCATGAGTCTAATCCATGTGAGTGAGTATCATGTTCTTGGCTTTTCTTCAAGACAAGAAATAATCTCCAATATTCAAACTCCCTTCCATAAGTCTGAAACCTCCATGGAATAAAAACCCCAGTTTTAAAGTGCTTAGGCCATGGCCCTTCTCCCTCTCAAAGATATCATTCTCATAAACTTAATGTAAATGAGGTTGGGATCCTCCTTCTTTTAGAAAGAGGAAACCCTAACTATTTTAGGGTGTGTGTGTGCATTTGCTCATGTGGAAACTTCATCAAATCTGAAAGCCTTTTTCTTTTCTTGGTCGTGTGTGTGTGTGTTTGAGTATGTGTTCATGAAAATCTCATAGAATCCAAAACTTCCTCCCTTGGCCGTGTGTGAGGTGTAAGGAAAGAAAGTGTTTGGTTTCTCAATTTGCATGGCTTTCCTTCTAGAAGGTGTCTCTAGCTTAGCAAGCACTTAGAATGATGTTTGAAGGGATGGATGGTGGCCTGGGTAGTGAGAAGGCCGAATGTCTCAATAAATTTCACCAAGTAACCAAAAAACCTCAAGGTTTATGTCTCCTCCCCCTTTATAGGCATGTGAGTCCTTGTTGAAAAGCTAAAGCTTTTTGCATGGATGCCATGTGGCACCAAAACTGTGTGCCTTTCCCCATTTCCATCACTGGATTGTGTTGGGAACCAAAAGCAACCGTTTGGACAAGTGGTGTGGCTCCTCAAAACTGAAACACTACCTACCCTTTTTGTCCTTCCTCTTGTGCCTTGATTCAATATATCAAGTGGCAAAAGAGTCATTCCTCCTCAATCTTGTGCATATGTGCCATGTGGTGTGTGGGGTGTTGGTGGCCGAAAAGCCTTCTACAAATGGCAAGAAGTAGGTAAGATTCTAGGGTAGGCATGTGGAACTCCAAACCCTAATTTCTCTCACCTCTATTCCCTCATTTCACGTCCAAATTCATTTGTTCCTAGTATGCGTCTCAATGGATGACATTTGGCATCAATGAAAATGGGTTGGGCATGTGCCCTAATTCTCTAGGGTTTCAAAATCCTAATTTCTATAGAGGCCGAATAAGCATGGGCTTGTGGGCTTAGATGCCTAGTGCATCAAACCTAGGTTTCTAATTGGGTTTTACTACCTTGTATGGCCTAAATACCATGCATCAACCTATAATAAAATAATCTAAAAGGCTTAGCTAAGTTTGGGCTATCACAGGTTGTATTAATGGCAAAGTAAAGAGAATTACGCTCTTTCTTAGCCTAGCATCCCCAACTACAATTGAAACTATGATTCTCTGATTTAAGTTCAACTATTACGAAAGTGTTGAAACAGCTAAGCAAAAGGAAAACCATCCTAAAAAAGAAATTCACAAGTGACGATGAGTACAAGGAGGGGACAGTTTAGAAACCAAAATAACACGAAGGTGGAAAATGACAAAAAGTACTGTTACATATATTTTGCATCTTTTTCTAGATAGTGTGTATGTTTCATTTTATTAGGTGTGTGACTTGTAAGCTTCATTTTGTAATGAGCCAAAAGAAATTCAATGGATGAACTTCTACAAACCTTACAGAATGTCGTAAAATCCTAAAAATATTTCATGAATTGAGCAAATGATTAAGTTTTAGTCTGTCAGCATAGTCGAATCCCAACTCACTATGGTGATAAAGTTGCCTTTATATTTATTTAAAGCACTTAAGAATACAATTTGATAGAAGGAATTGCACCATTAGCCTCAGGTGAATATCTAAGATTTTACAATGTAATAATATGTTTCCCAATTTCTGGGATGAATAGTAACCAAAAGTGCATTTTTATTTGATTAAGGCACTTAGGAGTAGAATTTTGTGAAATGAATTACACCACTAGAATCATATGATTATTTAGGATTTTATGGTATATTAATAAATTCTACAATTTTTTGGGTGAAGAGTAATACCAGGGATAGCGCAAGTGGCAACTGATTCAAACAATTATCAAATCACCATATAGAATGTCCAAATCTACTTAGAATCACTAAAATTACTTTTTGGTTGAAGCCATGGCACAATCCTAGCCATTCATTGGAATAGTTATAGGACTCTTGTCACATGGAGAATGAAGTGCAATGGAATGAAGGGTAAATCAATCCATGTGATCATGCCACCTAAGCCAGACACTATTCTGACCAAACAAAATACTATATGGGCAATTAAAAGAGGGTTTCAACCCTATTGAAACTTTAAACCATTTGAATTCAACATAAACCCTAAATATCATCTGTTGGCCAAAACCTTAAACTTGGTTTCCAAACCCTAAAGTAGTCGATTTTGATGAAGTGTTTAATCATTTGTTTAAATCACTTTTACATACTATACCACTTAATTATAGACTCATATACCCTTAACCACTCTTTTATATATTTTTAATTATGTTGGGCCAAGAATATTTTGATTTAAATTTGATCTAGCCAAAACCTTAACTGAAACCATCTCTATACCCGAAATTGAAGCCCACTCAGTTAGGCCCATTTTTGGCCCACCAAAAATCACCACCAAGTCAAGCTTCTTGAATAAGTTTCTTCCCCCAACAAGGCCAAGGCTATGGCTGACGCACCACTCATTTTTTAGTCTCCAATAGTCACTTGATAAGAATAAGAAATGCTACACAAACCCATGCCATCCCCTTGGCCAAATTGCAACGGGAGACAGTAGCTGTGTAGCCCTTTTGTCCCCCTCCTTTCGCTACCACCTTCCCAACCAAGGGTCATTTAGCCACTCTCATGTCATACCCTCTCTCTATATCGCTCGCCCCATCCATTTTCATTGTACACTTGGCATTTTCCCATCACTTTCCTAGAGACAAATTGAGAGAGCTCTTGAGGCAAATTTTTGGCCCTTTTTTCCCTTGTATTTCTAGCCCTCTGTAAGTCAATTTATATGACACAATCAGCATGTATTATGTTCAAAGTTGATTCTAGTTTACATGGATATATGTTGGAAAATTTTTCATGAAGTTGTGGTTGGAGAAAGTTTGGTCGGATGATGCAAAGGTCATGGTGGTAATAGTTCTTGATGTTTGGGTGAAACTTTGAAGGTTTTGTGCAGTTTTTGGTTAAATCTTGGGTATATCTTGCTATGGTTAAGTGTTGACATATTTATATGCAAGTTAGGTTTGGATTCATAGCATGTTAGTATTTTTATAAAAGATTTTTGCATGATTTTGAAATGTTAGAAACTGAATGACTAAAAACAATTTCTATTTCGATGAAGTTGTGATTGTTGGTTATGGAAAATTGATCTAATGCATTTGATCTTCACATATAATTTTCTTGAGGTTTTGATATATGTGTTAAGAGTTTCTTTTTGGAGAATATTGGTTTAGATTTTTGATGAAATGATTTATACATGCAAGAGTTTGTGTAAAACTCAATCTAGGGCTCTCGGATATGAATTGTTTTTTAGATGAAATTGTTGTCAAGTCATGCTAGGTTTAATTCTTAGATCAAGTTAGAAATTGAATATGAGATATATGGTTATATTTATTGAGGATTTCTTTGCATGAAAATCAATGAACTAGTATTTGTTTTAAGTCCAAAGCATGCTATACACGGTTTTGACGTTTTCATGCAAACCGATTGTGTAGGTTGTATTTTTAAGATTTTGGTCGTTTAATCAAGATTGATATCACTTAGGTTTGAATGATGAAAGTTTAGAAGATTATTTATGGAATTTTGGGGTCCTTGGAGTTGCTTTGGAAAATACTAGACCAAGAACGTCAAGGGTTGGTTATATTTGACTTAAACTTGGTGTTTTGGCACTTTTGTTGATATAGTGAACTTATGATTTTTGTAAAATGTGAATGTTGATATTTTAATATGATTTTAAAACCTAGGATATGATTTTTGAGTGTTGTAAAAGTCGGTTTAAGCAATTAGTTGATGGTTGGTTAAATTGCAACAAAAATAATGTTTTTGCCTATAAACATGAATTGGCCAAGGAGTGTTTCTCCTAGTTGTGTTATGTTTTAAATTTTTATTTTTTGATATTTGGTTTTGGGATAAAATTTACACGAAGAATGTAAGTTTTGGTGAGATTTGGAGTTAGTATACAAAATACTTATTTTAGGGGCACAATTGTAACTTCCCACAAGTAATGGTAACTTTACAATTTTAGCCAAATATCAATAATTTTTATCTTTATAAATATTTAAAGAGGTATTATGACCCTATAAATATCTCATTTCAGCTCATAACTTTTACACTCGTTTTTTGTAACCCTAATCACTATAAGTTAGCCTTTAACTTACTCTAAGTGTATTTATGTATGTACGGAGGTAAGAATGATACTATTTAATTCTTATCACTTATGATTATTATAAATTATTATAATATGTCATGCCATGTCATTTATTACAGTTCATGCTTATCGGTTACATGCTATGATATGTCACGTCATCTGTCACACATTCATTTTGTCACATGCATTGAGTTTGTCATGAAATATTTTCTAGTCATTTGGAGTCTTTTAATCATAATCCCAAGTGCTAGGATGGGGAGTATCTTAGTGGAACTCCTCTGTCCACACTAGAGTGTTTAAACTAGTTATGGAATTACTTGGGTTGACAAAACACTGTCAACAGGCTTCGAATGGGAGCTAAGTAACTGGTTACCAGAGCGAAGTCAGGCACACAACATCGGTGGTGCCAACTACATGTTTATCAATTTTAAATCAATTCTATTATCAGGTTTGACTTTCACATACTTCTATTCATGAAGTACTCATAGTTGGCATAGATGCTTGTGATGTGATGTAATACCAATAGGAGCACACAACTCAATGTGATCGGTGTAGCATCCACAGTTTCACATTTAATCAACCATGTATATATTTAACAAGGTCTCATGTTTATGTCAAGTTATGTAATGTTCAGTTCAATCAAGTCACATTATTTTCTCAAGTAAAGCATATGTCATGCTATTTGCCAAGTCATATCACGCATGTTCATGTCCATGTCATGATGCATTCAAGCCATTTTACTATCATGCATACATATGTATACTGTTGATAGCTTGGTAGCTTATTTGTTGAGATTTGTAAACAAATTTCACTTGGTAATCCCGAGAAATGGTAGACAATGTGTCATGATCTCAAGAACTCACATATGATATGGCAGACTGGATGAGGTTGAATAGTCCATAGCACAACAGTGACGAAGAGGAACTAATAAATTCTATTATTTACTTTTTGGATGTAAGTTTAGATATCATAGTTGAGGTGCGTGAGCAGCTCAACAATTTAGTGCAGTAGTTTTATTTTCATTTTCGAGTATGTAATTACGGAGTACTTTCTACATACTTATTTTGTTACAAATCTATTGGACAAGTGTTGTAACCCTTTTTTGTATTAGTTTATTATGTGATTTATGAAATATGCTTATATTTTTGGGATATAGTATTTCTTGTACATTTATTTTTAAAGAAGAAAATATTTATCCGCTACGAATATTATATACTATTAGACGCATGCTACGACTACAGGCCGACGTAACAGTCTTGGGTCGCAGGACTCCCTTTCTTGCTAATTAGGGCTGTGCAACCAGATTCGGATCCGGATATTCGGGAACAACCGGATTTGGATCCATCTTTTTGAAATCGGGCGGACATCCACCCAAGTTTGCCCGGTCATAACCCGGGTAGGTACTGGATTTGGACCTGGATACTCGGATTGTAATCGGATATCCGGGTTTAATACTCTTTTTTTAAATAAACCTAGATATCCAGGTTGTATCCGGGTTACAACCCGGAATTATTCAGGTTTATTCCTTCTTTTTTTTTTGCTTTTTTTTTTAAAACACTTTAAAATTTTCGAAAATGTTTTTATAGTATCTTTAAAAAAATTCGGATCTGTGTTTAAAACCTAGATTTTTTTTTTTTAAAAAAAATAGCCCTTTTTAATAGCTTGTTTAAAAAAAAAAAAAGCCTTTGTAACACTTTTTAAAAGTTTTTTTTTTCAATTGTCCATTCAAAATTTTTATAAAACAAAATAAATAATAATAGACATCAACACAATACATTCTCTCAAAAAAATAAGAAAAAAAAAAAAAACACACACACACACACACACAATACACTACATACTACATATTACATTGTTCACAATGCAAAACATCAAATTTTACAATGAACAAATCTATGAGTTTTACATCACAATGATCTAGTTATCGGCACCTCTCCAGCTTCAACATCAGGGTATCTGGCAAAATTAGCTGCAAAGAATGGAAGTTCATAAAAAGATGACTTTGAATGTAAACGGTGGAACATTTTATAATGAAAAAAACATGTCTCTCATAGTCTCATTACCTTCAGTGGAACTACCTTCAGTTTGGCACAAGTTTAGTCTACAACCTTAGAAATCAAAAGGCTGAAATAAACCTTTGAATCTTTCCTTGTGCTCGCTCTTTCTCTTTTGGTCCATCCAAATCACCAATATTGTCATGAAATTCCTGTGAGCCACAAAGGCATGCCAGCATCATAAGACAGGAGCACCAAACATAATCAGGTGAATTCTAAAACACAGAGGACCTAGGGGCAAAAATTGGGTGAAAATACATTAACATAGAAGCACTTTTCAAGAGGTAAAAACACTTCAATTTTCTTCCTAAGAGCAAAATCTAGACCCTATCCATGAACCATATCATTATGCAGCATTGGGACATAATTTTTAAACTAGATAGAGGGGATTAATTAACGAATCGCTTTTTTAATTAGTAGGATTGATTAAGGAATCATAACAGATGCAATAGATCTCTCTCAACAACAACAACGGAGGAGGAGGAAAAGAGAGAGATATCTCTCTCAACAACAACAACGGGAGGAGGAGGAAAAGAGAGAGATAACCAAGAGCATCCCAGCAAAGACTATAAGTGAGGGGCTTCTAAACCATTATCTTGAAGATACTTCCCAAATAATTACCCACGAAACACTCAAACTCCCATGGCAGGTGATAGAAAAGACTGTAAGTGAGATTCAATTTATGCATGCAAAAATATATATTGGGTTACAAATGGAGGTCTGGGTTACAAAAATCAAATCCTGTCTTCAAGCTCTAGGTTACAAAATTTGCAAATAAACAACAAAAAAATGGTTTCAGCAAAACAAACAAAACAAACCATAGATATAGATCCAAACCAAAAGGAAGGAAAAAAAAAACAGAGGAAGAAAATAACAGATACAAATAGATTTGAAAGAAAAATGAGTTCATAACTTAATACAACAATTCAAGATTAGAGAGAGGGATGAAAACGTAAAACACGAAGTCACTGGAAACTGAGAGACGAAAACATAAACCATACCTATGAATCTAGGGATTTGAGTTTCTGCGATGGCACACATAGAGAAAGCAAGTGAGAGAGTGTCAGATCTCCATGGGCAATGGCGTGAAGTAGAGAAGAAATGGTGCTACGTAGTGGGTGAAGGGTGACAGCGTGAGGTAGAGACTAGAGAGGTTTTTGTTCAACCCTAAAAACTAAAATGTAACAAATGAAGACAAAAAACAAAAAAAAAAAAAAAAAAAAAAAAAAAAAAAAAAGCTTTTACAATGCAGTATCTAGTATCCCCACCTCCAAACTCCGCTTTAGTTGCGGGTGGGTATAATATTAATTTGACCCTCCCAGGTATAATCCTGGTGGATAACCGCCCGGATTCACTCGGATTTCAGGGTTTCATATCGGACCGAAAAAAAAAAAAAAAAAAAAAATCGGTTCGGATGCACACCCTTATTGCTAGTGGAGGCTAGAGAAACTTAAAATGAAAGAAGGCTACCCAAACTCTAGATTGTTATTGAGAAGAAGTCATACCATCGAACATTATGTGAATGTGTGATGAAAAGAACTAGGCATCCGCACGTGTTTATTAAGGGGACCATAGCATGTGGCTAATAATGAGGAAATGAAAAAGAGAACAAAGAAGACAACTATGTACATATGTGCTCGTCTCATATACATGCATTGTTTTACTTATTATAATTGTCATTGCATATTACCATGTGCCTAACCACCAACTTGGGGTTAATTTAATAAGATTTTATAATCTTACCGTAGTAGTCGACCCAACTTTGGTGTCAAATATCATAATCGTAAAATTTGCTAATCACTTCCTAGGGAAGGAGTACAAGATGGAGGAACTGTAGGAGCCAAAAGAGGAATGAAGCGGAGGGTATGTATTTGATTTGAGTTGGAACAAGATGATGTATTATAACTTTTGGTGTTTGATTTAATGTTATGTGTTTTGATATCCCTGGTACAATATTTAGTTGAAGTTTTACTCCTTTAGTAACATGCTAGGTTGCATGCATGCATTATTTTTCTTTCTTTCTTTTCTTCTTTTTTTATTTTTTATTTTTATCATGAAGGAACTTTAATTGAAACAAAACAAATAGTTATAAAAGGTTATCCACACATACAATCTGTTCTAAAAACTCTGGGTAAGATCCCCACCAACTTTTGATGTCATCTACATGGCAAGCATTTGTAGCTAGTTTATGAGCTGCTTCATTCCCCATATGTCCAACATGTTTGATAGTGCAGCACCTAAATATGTCCATGAGCGACTTTGTTTCCTTGATGATGTTGCCCAATATTGACCAAGGCTCTACTTCCTCCTTCAGCTAAGCTACCATTAAGAGGGAGTCACTCTCAGTATTAGTTTCGCTATGCCTAATGGGTGACATAGGGGCAGACCCCACAATACAGCTAATAATTCTATCTCCATTGGGTCATTGACTTCCTATTCTTTTTTTCTAGAAGCCAGCAGGACTTTACCCTCTGCATCCCTGAGAATGATGCCCATCCCTGCCTTGTGTTGGTCTTGGAATATTACTCCATCTACACTAAGTTTCAATACACCTGATGGTGGTCTTTCCCAACCAATTTGAGGTTTAACATGTTTCACTGATTCATTCTTCAGGCTTTTGTGTAACTGCAATAAGGAGAGGGCATGTTCCAGTGCTTGCGTCGAATTAGGGGCCTTTCCTTCATGAACCAGTTGGTTCCTTCTATACCAAAAGCTCCATGCCATCATCACAAAGATTTCTAGACCTTCCTATGTACCCTCTTCCTTATTCGAGAAATAATATCCATGAAGCTTTTGTTTCTCTCCTCCTTACTGACAAAGCTGGCTAGTGTGGAGTTAGTCCAACACTCTTCAAGCTATTGGCATTGTACTAGGGCATGAGAGGCATCCTCAGGTTCTTTTTATAGAACTGGCACAGATGGTTGGTCACTACCTTCCTATGCTTCAGGTTGTTTCTTGTTGGCAGACTTTCCTTGCATGCTCTCCATGCAAAGATTTTAACACAGTGGGGAACACATATCGTCCATATAGCCTTCCAAACCCCTCTATGTCTCACTTTCGTGGAGCTTTCACCAACATTATCCCTTTGACCCTTATCTTTAAAGAATATATAGGCACTCTTTACACTATATTTGACATCTTTAGCTTCTCCCCAGATCAACTTGTCAACATGGTTTGTTGTTCCAAGTCCAGTCTTCAAAATCTCTACTGCTACCTGTGGCCTAAAGAGCCTTCTAAGCCTTCTAATTTTTTCCTGGTCCCACCACTTGGTATGTGGATCAATAAGGTATTCCACTATGGTCTCTCAAAGGTGATTCTTTGTTTCTTCTACTCTATGAGTTTGTGGCCTAAAACTTGGTATCCAATAGTCTCACCATATGTTAATGGACTTCCTGTTTCCCACCCTCCAAATGCAGCCTTGCTTTAGCTTGTCTTTAGTCTCTCATATCCCTCTCCATGCAAAGAAGGGTTGTTGACCAAGGCCTGTATCCAAATACTGACCATGTGGGAAGTATCTTGCTTTGTAGATCTTGTGTAGAAGGGATGACTCCTCTTGCATAATACGCCATCCTTGCTTTGCTACAAGGGCGTGATTAAAAGTTTTTAGATCCTTAAAACCCATGTTCCCTTCTGATTTAGTTATGCACATCTTTGACCTGCTTCCCTAATGAATTTTGTGTTCATCTCCCCTTTGACCCTACCAGAAGCGAGCCATTATTTGCTCAAGTTCATAACACAAAGTATCAGGTATTTTTAAGCAGCTCATGGAGTAGGTTGGGATAGACATGGCCACTGCCTTGATCAAAATCTCCTTGCTCCCTTGGGACAACATTTTCTCATTCTGTTGCCCAGATGACTAACACAAGAGGGGGGGTGAATTGAGTTGTATTAAAAAAAATAACAATTATAAATCAAATATATAATATAAAAAATAAACAAAATATGAAATAACAATAAATATAAAGAGTAAGGGTAAGAGAGAAGCAAACTCAGTATGTTAACGAGGTTCGGCCCCACTGCCTACGTCCTCGCCTCAAGCTACCCCTTGAGGATTCCCAAATTCACTATTCAACCTCCTTCAGGTGGAGATAGAAACCTATTACACCTTTGAACAACACCGCTACAAAGGATCCGTGTAGAACACCCTCTACACTTGCAATCACCTTACACGTAATGATTCAACTATTCCCCGTGTAGAATACTTTCTATACACACAAGGGTTATACACACCCTTTTTCTGATACAAGAGCTGATAGTGGGTAGGTTATCAGAAAACAGTCCTCAATGAGTGAAATAAGAACAATACAGCGCAAACTATATATCTCAAAATGAACAAGGATTAAGGCTCAATGCTTAGAAAAGAGAGAATGAAAGCTTTGAATGAATGTTGTATGCTCTTGGTGTTGTGAATGTGAAGCTCTCAAATGATCTATTTATAGGCATATGAGACTTCATATTCAAATTTAAAAAGATTCACATGTCAAAGACAACATCATTCACTTTTTCAAAAAATTCAAATAAAAGGTTCTTCTTTTTCAATTGTCAAAGACAACATCATTCACTTTTTCAAAAAAATCAAACCTAATCTTTTACTTTTGGCATATGACAAAATGAGCACATTTTCCTTTTCAAAAAATTCAAACCTAATCTTTTACTTTTTGCATATGACAAAATGAGCACACTTTACTTTTTAAATTTTTCAAACAAAATCATCTACCTTTTGTATAAGTCTAAAAAAGCATCAATCACTTTTGAAAATATTCAAATAAAACATGCACATATGAAAGATGACAATCAATCATCTTTAATATTTTCAAAGTTCAACCCTTTAATCAAGGCATGCACATGCAAAAGATGACAATCAATCATCTTTCAAAATTTTCAAATTTAATTTTCAAAAAAATTCATGCACATGTGGAAAATGCATTTTAATGCTTTATGATAAAATATTAATTTTGAGCATTAATCCTAATTTCGAATTTTGAAGAGATTTACAACATTACTCTATAATTTTAATGTGAACTTGTTCCATTCTTGCTCATGCTTGTTTCCTTGATGTGCTTGACTCCATTGTGTAGACAACTTGAGCTTGAGACTTCTTTATTCTTTGAATTCATTTGTTATCATCAAAATCTATGTGTAAATATATAATTACACAAAACTTGAAATCTTGGATTCAACAATCTCCCCCTTTTTGATGATGACAAATACTTGATAGAACCTGAAACCTGTATTAATACTTAAGCTCCCCCTGAGAATGTGCGTTAGTTTTTCAAGCAAAAGTATAAATATAATTCCAAGCATATATAACAAGTTTAGCAATTTAAACAGTGTTAATGTTCTAGTCTAACACTTCTCCCCCTTTTGGCATCATTAAAAAGGATCCGCAACAAGTAAATAGACTGAAGAAAACGGTGCGTAAGTAGACACTATAGATAGTTGAAAAATGGAGCCGTCCGTGACCCGACAAGTGCTGCAAAGCCTCGAGGCCTAACTCTATGAATTTAATACGGCTGAAGATTTAAACAATCGCATGATGTTGTTGACAAACGGGATTGAAGGCTCCGAGTTTCTATAAAAAAATGATCATTTTCATCTATCGGCTGCCAAAAAATAATCGCTTCTTGACCTGAGTTCTGTTTTTCCACAAAGATAGAATGGCTGAGCAATTCTCTTCCACTAATGTTCCAGACTTGAATCAGGAACCCTTGACGCATCAATCATCAATCTTCTCTCCTGAGGCCGTCAATACCATGATAGGAGCAGTGAACCGTTTTTCTAGTAAGGCTGATTCTGAGATTATTGCAGAATCAAGAATGCTCAGTAGTCAATATGCTGCATCTGTTACGATCTTGTCTCGAAGGTTAATGGCGAGGGTGAGTGAGATTGATCATCTTAACATGCAAATATCTGAGTTACGACAGAAGCTTGCTAATAAGGATAGTGAGAAGAAAAGGCTAAAGCAAGAAAACCAAGAGTTGAAAAAATTTGCAGATTGGTATGCTCATGATCTGTAACCACGAATAGAGGAGCTGGAACGAGAAAGGGTTCAGATACAAGGTCAACATCGGCAGATAACAGCAGAGGTTCATCGTTTACTAGAAAAATAGGGACAATCTACTGTTAATCTCGCTGGCTTAGTAAGAAAACTTTTGACAATGTGTGTCCAGCATATCTTGTATTTCTTTTGACTAAATAAGATTTGAAGAGACAATAGTTTGTCTTATTCTTAATGCTATCTCTATAAAATCAGTCCTGAAGTTCATCTAATTCGCATCAAGTTTTCATCTCATCTCTATAACTCATCTGCATTCCTTCGGCATTCTCGTTTTAAGCCTTCTATTCTTTTCTCAATGGCTCATTCTTCTAATATTTCTCTAGATCCATCCATGAGGCATTCTGCATCTCAACCTCCTGTCCTTTCTGCAGCTACCATTGGTGCCATGTTGCAGCAAGAAAATAATAATCCGACTAATAAGTCAGATTCTGATACTATTTATGACTTGGTGAGTCTTGGGACTCGCTACTCTTCCTCTATTGTTGCTTTTTCTCAGCGGCTACAAGCCAAAAATCATAAAGTTGAAAGGCTCAAAGAACAAATTGTTGTACTTCAACGAATTGTTCAAGAGTCTCACACAAGGGAAGGAATCATTCGGCAGAAGAATAAACAATTGAAATCTTTATTAGATTCTTCATTCCGCTTGCCGATTCCCATGGATAAGAATGACATGATATTGTATGAAGAGAATGAGCGTCTTAAACATGAGGCTAAGAATCTCAAGTTTATGTAAAAGTATTTAAAAAATCTATCTCTATTTTTATTAACTCTAGTCTATCTTTTAAGAGATATTCATAGCATGCATCATACCTATTTCTCTTCTGATCATACATAATCTATCTTCTGGTAAAGGCTTTGTGAAAATATCTGCTAACTGATCGTGTGTGTTTGTGAATTCTAGTACTATATCGCCTTTCTGCACATGATCTCGAAGAAAATGATATCTTATTTCAATATGCTTAGTTCTAGAATGTTGTATTGGGTTTTTTGAAAGATTTATAGCACTTGTATTATCACATTTGCTTGGAATGTGATTATACATGAGTTTAAAATCTTCAAGTTGTTGCTTCATGTAGAGAACTTGAGCACAACAACTACCCGCAGCAACATATTCTACCTCAGCAGTAGATAGTGCAACAGAATTTTGTTTTTTACTAAACCAGGAAACTAGTGCATGACCTAAGAAATGACATGCTCCACTAGTGCTTTTTCGATCTATTTTACAGCCAGCATAATTTGCATCTGTGTAACTGATTAGATCGAAAGATGTGTGCTTAGGGTACCATAACGCTAGGTTAATTGTACCACTAAGATATCTAAGAATGCGCTTAACTGCAATTAAATGTGATTCTTTTGGAGATGATTGAAAGTGTGCACATAAGCACACACTAAACATAATATCTGGTCTACTGGCTGTTAAATATAATAAGCTACCAATCATACCTCGATATATTTTCGAGTCAACTAGCTTACCAGATTCATCTTTATCAAGTTTAGTTGATGGGCTCATTGGTGTTCCAATTTCCTTAGCATTTTTCATCCCAAACTTCTTCAGTAATTCCTTAATATATTTTGATTGATTGATGAATGTCCCACTTTTTGCTTGCTTAATTTGCAATCTGAGAAAGAATGTAAGTTCTCCCATCATGCTCATCTCAAATTCTTCCTGCATAGTCTTAGCAAAAACTTGACACATATTTTCATTAGTAGCACCGAATATTATATCATCAACATAAATTTGAATCAAAAGAATATCATCATTTTCATATTTAATGAAAAGAGTTGTGTCGATTTTTCCTCTTGAAAAACCTTTTTCAATTAAGAAACCACTAAGTCTTTCGTACCAAGCTCTAGGAGCTTGTTTAAGTCCATATAGTGCTTTTGTGAGTTTGAAAACATGATTTGGGGAAATATGATTTTCAAAACCTGGAGGTTGCTCAACATATACCTCTTCATTTATAAAACCATTTAAGAAAGCACTTTTAACATCCATTTGAAAAAGTTTGAAATCTTTATAACAAGCATATGCAAGTAGCATTCGAATAGCTTCTAATCTTGCGACAGGTGCATATGTCTCATCATAATCGATTCCTTCTTCTTGATTAAAACCTTGGGCTACAAGTCGAGCCTTATTTCTAGTAATGACTCCGGACTCATCTTTCTTATTTCTAAAAACTCATTTTGTTCCAATAATAGTATGATTTTTGGGTCTAGGAACAAGTGTCCAAACATCATTTCTTTCAAATTGATTCAACTCTTCTTGCATAGCTAGAATCCAAGATTCATCAAGAAGTGCGCCATCAATATTTTTGGGTTCAATTTGAGATAGAAAAACAGTATGATTGCAAATATTTCTAAGAGATGATCGAGTACTTACACCTTGTGAAGGTTATCCCAAAATTTGTTCCACTGGATGATCTTTCACAAATTTTCACTGTTTGGTTGCATCTTGTATTAAATTTGGATGATCTTTCCTGATGGCTCCATATTGAACTTCCTCTATTGTTTTCTCTTTGTTGAGATTGAGACTTTCTGTGTTATTTATACCTTCTGTTTCTTCATCAATAGATTTCTTGGAGAGTGGAGAATTAGATTCATCAAATACTACATGCATAGATTCTTGTACAGTCAAAGTTTTTTTATTGAATACTCTATAAGTTTTACTATTAGTAGAATACCCGAGAAAGATACCTTCATCAGATTTTGCATCAAATTTGCCTAAATTATCCCTATCATTCAAAATAAAACATTTGCATCCAAATACATGAAAGTAACCAATGTTGGGCTTTTTCTCATTCCAAAGCTCATAGGGGGTTTTATCTAACTTAGACCTTAGCATAACTCTATTTATAACATAACATGCAGTACTTACCGCTTCGGCCCAAAAATAACTAGGCAAGTTGTTCTCATTGAGCATTGTTCTTGCCATCTCTTGAAGAGATCTATTTTTCCTCTCTACAACCCCATTTTGTTGAGGAGTTCGAGGAGCAGAAAAATTATGCACAAAACCGTTTTCATCACAAAATGTTTCAATATTTTTATTAACAAACTCTTTTCCCCTATCACTTCGGATACTTGAAATAGTATAGCCCTTTTCATTTTGAATTCTCTTGCATAACTTGGTAAAGGCATTATGTGCCTCATCTTTATGAGCAAGAAAGATGACCCAAGTATATCTAGAGAAATCATCAACAATAACAAATGCATAATATTTTCCTCCTAGACTTGCAACTCTATTTGGTCCAAAAAGATCCATGTGTATCAGTTGCAATGGTCTAGTAGTGGAAATATGTTTCTTAGTTTTAAAAGAAGTTTTTGTTTGTTTACCAAATTGACATGCATCACAAATTTTGTCTTTAAGAAAATATGTTTTTGGTAAACCTCTCACAAGATCATTTTTTGAAAGTTTGGAAATAAGTTCTATGTTGGCATGACCTAATCTTCTATGCCATAACCAACTAGTTTCATTTTGAGCTGAAAAGCAAATAGCATCTTGTGAGGTAATTTCTTCAAAATCAATTGTATAAACATTATTGTTTCTAAAATCAATAAAACAAATATTACAATCATGATCATTCAAAATAATGCATTTATCCATTTTAAAAGTAACTGTAAATCCTTTATCACATAATTGACTTATGCTCAAAAGATTATGTTTTAAACCTTCAACAAGTAGAACATCTTCAATTATGAGAGAAGATTCATTACCAATTTTACTTATTCCCACAATCTTCCCTTTCGAGTTGTCTTTAAATGTCACGTGTCCTTCTTCTTTAGATCTAAGATCAAAGAACTTAGTCTTGTCTCCCGTCATGTGTCTTGAACATCCACTATCTAAAAACCATTTGTTTTTGCTTGTGGAAGACTTCATGCATACCTATAAAAACAATTAAAATGATTTTCTTGGTACCCAAGTTCTTTGGGTCCTTTATTTATTAGTATTAGAAGAAACAAGATTTTTAGGTACCCATATGGCCGTAATAGTCATTGTATGATTTCTTCTAATAGGACAAGTATGATAATTATGACCATTTCTATTACAAAAATTACAAATAGCATGTGACATATATGAAAAACTTGAATGATTATAATAATATCCTTTTTTGACAAAATTATTTTTATGAAAAGAATTTTGAATATTAGTCTTTGATGTAGAATGATTATCAAAGAAATTTTTATAAGATTTGTATTTTTGTTTTGGCATATATCCCAAACCTGCCTTGTCAAAAACACATCTTTGACTACCAAGAAGTTTTTCAAAATTTCTTTTTCCATTCGTAAAGTTTTCAACAATATTTTCTAAATCGGTTTTCTTCTTATTCAATTCAAGATTTTCATCTTTCAAAATTATACTTTCTTTTCTTAAAATTTCAATTTCGTTTGTTAAAGAAGAATTTTTCTTTTTCAAAGCAGTATACTTGATACCCAATTTTTCAAATTCCTCATATACCTCTTCTAAAATATTTTGCAATTCTTTATATGAAGGATTTTTAATATTATCAAGATTTGTTACCTCAATGTCATCTTTAGCCATAAGACAAAGATTTGCTGATTCTTCATTGCTTGCTTCACTATCTGAGCTACTTGAATCATCATCCCATGTAGCTTTCATTGCTTTCTTGCCCTTGTTTCGATCTTTCTTTAGCAGAGGACAATCTGGCTTGATATGATCAGGTTTATTGCATTTATAACAAATTAAAGTGTCATTTTTACCTGAATCTTTCTTGGAAAACTTTTTGAAGGATTTCCTCGGAGGAGTTCTATTTTTCTTCAAGAACCTCTGAATTCTTCTTGTTATCATCGCAACTTCTTCATCTTTATCTTCATTTTCCTCATCTTCATCACTTTCACTTTCATGAGGAACAACTTTAAGTGCTAAGCTCTTCTTTGGCTTTCCTTCTTCTTCTCCTCTTTTCAATGTGTACTCATGGGTGATAAGTGACCCGATGAGTTCATTGACTTCGAGTTTCTTGAGGTCTCTAGCTTCAAGAATCGCTGTCACTTTTGATTCCCAGCGTTTTGGTAGAGAGTTGAGAATTTTTCTTACTATCTCCACCTTGGAATAAACTTTGCCAAGAGCTATCAAGCTGTTTATGATGTTAGTAAAACGAGTGTGCATACTAGAAATAGATTTATCATCATTCATCTTAAACATTTCATATTCATGAGTAAGAATATAAATTTTTGATTCCTTGACTTGCGAAGTTCCTTCATAAGTAACTTCCAAGTTATCCCAAATTTCTTTTGCCGTAGCACAAGTCATTATTCTATTAAACTCATTTCTTGAGGGTATGACAGGGCCAGTTGGGTTCCCATTTATGAGGATTGAAAAAGACACAGTAGAGACACATCTCATGATCATGCTCACCCATTTTGCATGAAAACTCATCTTCTTCATGGTTCTCTCAAGAAAACCCCATTCTATTCTATCATATGCTTTGCTCATAACAAGCTTAATAGACATAAAACTTGTTTTACCCTTCCACTTATGATTCAAGAAATGCACCAACTCATGGGCCACTAGCACATGTAAAGGGATTTGTATCTTGATGTTATATGTTCCAACATCTCAATAAACCATTAATTAGCTAACTGGGAGTTGGAACTAGAGGAGAAAATATGTGACACGATTCATGAACCAAATACAAACACAATACAAAATTGTGGGTTTGAATTTGGGTCAAAATGGAATTAACCTGTTAAAATACAATTAATAAATGGGTCAATAATAGGTCAACTTACAATAACCTGTATAAGTTTTATTTCAAAATTACAATTATATTATTGTTGAGTTGTAATATTAGTATTTTTCAATATGCTTATGTTTTCATTGTTGGGATTGTAATTTTGAATCTATGGTCATATTTGTTATTGTATGGTTTGTAGTATTGTTGGTTTTATTATATATTAAGATTTGAAAAATGTGGATATTTTTTGTTAGTAGACAGTCTTATTTAATTTATTTTTTTATATATATTGTGGCTACTAATAAATAAAAAGTTTTTAACTTTTATATGAAATTATGTTAAACATGCCAAATGGTTTATGCATTTTAGTTAAATCTATTTACATGAAATGAATTGAAATGAGTTGTGTCATATTGATCTATTTATAATTAATTATTAAATGGGTCAAAATGGATGACTCGACATGATCATGACCCTATATTTAAATGAGTCGGATTAGAGTTTGACAAGTTTAGCATAGAGGTATGAATTTGGGTTGACTTATATAGTCAAATGTACATGACTTGACACAACATAAATACAACCAGTAAATACAAATTGCCAATATCCCCAGTCAGGACATCACAATAGATAAGTGATCTTGCTTCGCATTAAATTGAAAAAACCAAAAAATACTGAGAAATAACATATTTTATGGATACTGGAGGAACAGAGATGTGGTGTGTTGGCAGAGAAATAGAATTCTCTTCAATAAATATATATATATATATATATATATTTGAAATAGACTTCAATTCAATTTATAAATGAAGGAAGTTACAACTGTGACCAATAAGTCCGGGTACAAGCCTTGATTACAAACTTACTCATTGGTTATATGCTCCTCTGTACACAACTTTCATTGTACTAGGGACTGTCTAAAAACTTCATAAACTCTCTTATGACACAGCCCTTCTGAGATGCGAGACTCTGTAAAAACAGAGGTGTCCATCTTGGCTTGTCTGTGACAAAAACAACTCATTTCATCCCAACCTCTAAAGGAGGAGGGGGATTTTTCATCCTCATCCTCCAAAGAAGGATAAGGACTCACTACCCTCCTCCTCCAAAAGAGGAAAGAGAATTGCCTATGTCAAATTATTCTCATTTAAAGCTAACAGACATAACAAAAAGTAAAATAACTCAACTGAAAGAAAAAATACTGTGCTCCACAGTCACCAAATGCCCACGCCGTACGCCCATCCACTATATGCACTTTAATGCCCACACAGCTCCCTACTTTTGTTGCCTACTATCCCTGCTACCCGTAACTGTCCCAGCCCTCCCTACGTCTTGCCACAACCTGCAACCAGCAAGCATGCAGCATGCATGACTGAGCGAACCATCCTCAGGGTGCAACGGACGCCTCAACGGACATCTCCATGACACAGCCACAGAAAGCCCTTATCACAGACTAAACGGCAAACCCAAAAAGCTAAACCAACCAAATTAAGCACACCAAACAGAAGGCCTCAGCCACCGTAACTCTTATTACAAACTGGAAGAAAATTGAAGAAAAGAGCTAACCCACAATATAACGAACAAGACAAACTAGGACTAGACTGTAAAACGTGCAAGTCAGGAAAACAAAAAACCAAATTAAGAAATGTAAAACTACAAGCACTGTTGTCGACCCCCTTCTCCGACCACCATTCATTAAGAAATCCGCCATGAGTTATGGCTGGGCTCCGGCCCATAAAAGATGCCTTATCCCCCTCATGTACGTTGGCATGCATCTTGAAAATCTCCTCTGTTTTTCATGGATAAAACAGAGGCCTTAACCCTGGGGAAGCACACCCCAACCCAACATGCAAACCTTCGCCTCCGAGAGTAATCCGCCCTAACCCCGCTCATGCCGTAAAACCTCCAACGCATCCCCTTAGCAGACCATTCTTCCAGGCAACCCCACATAGACCTCTCAAGCATGCATGTCTTCATTTTATACGTATGGGAGCTAACGCCTCTCAGCCAAAAACAGTCAGGAACACCGGACTGGGTCTTTGGTTTTCAACCACCCAAAACCACGGTCATACAAAACCAAGATCCTCCACCTCCATCGTCTAAAATCTTCCCGCCCAGCTGTGTGATTTATGGTTAAGAACTCAGGAACCAAGCCTGGTGGTGGTCATTCATCCCCCAAAGTTGTGGCCAACAGCTTTTATTATCAATCTAAAAAACGAAAAGCAAACACAGGAAAGGGAAATCTAAAACAAAATTGGAAAAGAGAGAGAGGAGGTTTATTCTAATTTACTCTAAAGTAAAATTTACAATGTATAGATCTGATTTATTCTAATTTCATATAAAAATATATTTAATTTACAAATTAGATCATGTGATGCATTAAAAATATTTGATTTATTTGTTGATAAAGGACAGGGAGAAACTTCTTTCAATAGAAAGTTGGTAGGGACGAGGAGTACTATAGTGACTTGTTCTTTAATTTGTATAATGAATGGAATCCTGCACCAAACATAAATTATCTCGAGCAAGTTGAGTATTTTGAGAAATTACATGAGAATAATTAGGAAAGAGAGACACCGAATAAATTTAAAAAAAAAAAATGATATCACGAATCTGCAATATTAGTTACTGCCAAATATATCTAACCATACCCTAAATGTAGAAAATGACATCACAGATAAACTTTGAAGACGCTGCCTAACGGCCAAAATCCCGTGTTCCAATCACGCGCTCTCTCTCTCTCTCTCTCTCTCTCTCTCTCTCTCTCTTTAAATTTGGCACTCATGTTTGTTGGGCACATCGAAGCAAAGATCCAGTCCGTTACAAACATACTCTCTACGATTCTCATTCCGTTTTTTCCCAATCTTCCCCAAATCCCGATCTCCATTCAACTTCCTCTTCCCTTTCTTTTATGCTTCCATCTCTCTACGAGACTTTTCTACCACCGATCGAATAGTAGTACCATTGATTTCTGCTTTCCGATTTGGGTTAATCATGAATTTCAAATCTCTTTGGCGCCGTAGGAAGAAATCCGTTTCTTCCACCGGTGCCTCGGTCGCATCATCAGCTATCAGCGGCAACTCGTTACCGACTTGCTCCCCGTCTCTGAATGGCAAGGCCCAGATCGCGGAGCTGGAGCAAATTTTCAAGAAGCTCGACGTCAATGGTGACGGCAAGATCTCGTCCTCCGAGCTCGGATCCATGATGAACAGCCTGGGACAAACGGCCACCGAGGAGGAGCTTCAGAAAATGATCCGAGAGGTAGACGCCGACGGTGACGGCTTCATCGACTTCCAGGAGTTCGTCCAGCTGAACACCGAGGGCGTCGATTCGGAGGAGGTGTTGGAGAATCTGAAGGACGCGTTCTCTGTCTACGATATCGACGGGAACGGGTTGATATCGGCGGAAGAGCTCTATAAGGTCATGAAGAGCCTGAATGACGAGTGCTCGCTTGCCGAGTGCAGGAAGATGATCAGCGGGGTCGATCGAAACGGCGATGGAATGATCAGTTTCGATGAGTTTAAGGCCATGATGATGAACGGCTCGCGCTTGGATTTGATGGACAGATGATCATCATCCTCAACATTCGCACATCTGATCCACGAATGATCCATCCTTTGATTGACCGGACGTACGTTGTCGGATTAATTTGTTTACTTTTCATTTTCTACTAGCTAGGCACAAGGGTATAAAATTAATTCCAGTACGCACTTGATGGTGAAGATTTGTGAATATTTTCAGGATCTTTATTGTCTTAACTGTTAATTCCATTTCAATTCTTTCCATTTTCTTGGTTTTAGTTTTGCCGTGATTTAGTAATTTTAATGTTTCACGAAAAAATGATATACATATCTATTCGTTTCAGCATTCAGATTTAAATAAACAGAAGAGTTTTTCTGAACTAGATCTAAGAAATTTCTTCAAAAATTTCTTATTTTCCTTTCTTTATAACATCTAGAATTTCTTATTTCTTAAGAATATGCACCTCTCAAATGCCCAAATGATCACAGACGTGATAATGTAAGATCGATCGATTCAGATAAAAATTGTTTGGATCGGGAGGAAATCTTAATTTGTTAATTTAAAATCAAAACCAATAATAAGGTAGTTTACTGGACAACGTACGGCTTGGAATCCATGGCACCTATTTTCTATCATGATCGACGTTCCCACCAATCCATATATTCCGGAGCTGAAAATATGGCTGCAGTGCTCATGTTGTTAATTTTGGAATATGTTCATGCAGAATATGGCAGTTCTATCTCTTTACTTGCCTATCCTCTCTGTTCTCTCAAACAGGAAATTTTGTAGTCGATTGAATCGCTTAATCATATCATTTTCTACCTTTTTCTTTCGCTTTTCTATACTTTGACGAAAGAAACTCATGATTCCTGTTGCGTGGGGCCTGTGCCGAGAAAATTGAATTGACGCGTGATTAATTATTAATTTCTCAGCTTTTACATTATTGTGTTGGTTCCACGCGGAAAACAAGCCGTGCATGTCACTGTTTATTATTTTCTCAATTTAAATCCATAATTGAAATAAAAAATGTATCTAATATTTTTGTCTAAAACATTACTCTTAATTCACATTGAAAAAAATCTGACAATCAGAATAGAAAGAATCTAGTTATAAACGATTCTGATCAATATCAATAAACACAAGATCTACATGAATTGATATAAATATTAATTTTTTAATAGTAAACTCCACTCTTTAAAAAAGAGTGTGCGGCCCTTGCACAATCTATTATCAAAACCTCTATGTGTATTCACTTTTACGTATTCTTTACGTACTCTACTATTATACAAAAATGCTGTGTACAACCGAGCCGCGTCCTCGCCGCGGCCTCGTGTCCGACGTGGCAAATTAGCCCCACGACGTCGTTTTAGTTTGTAATTAATTTTCTTGGCCTCCGGTCCTTGTCTCGCCCCCCATTCGTCCGGATTCTTCCTCTCTCTATTTTCTCCCCAATTCTTCATCTTCCTCTTCTCTCTATTATTTCTCCTCGATTCTTCATCTTCCCCCACTGGTTCATCTTCTTCTTCTTGCCCCATGCCCCACGATTCATCACAGCTTCGTCTTCTCCGTGAAACCGAGCCATCGTCTCTTCGTCTTCCTCTTCTCTCTATTTTCTCCCCGATTCTTCATCTTCCTCCACTGGTTCATCTTCTTCTTCTCGCCCCATGCCCCACGATTCATCACAGCTTCGTCTTCTTCGTGAAACCGAGCCATCTTCTCTTCGTCTTCCTCTTCTCTCTATTTTCTCCCCGATTCTTCATCTTCCTCCACTGGTTCATCTTCTTCTTCTCCCCCCACGATTCATCACAGCTTCGTCTTCTCCGTGAAACCGAGCCATCTTCTCTTCGACTTCTGTGTTCGTCTTCTCCATGAAGCCACTCACACAGATCGGCGACGTCTCTCTGAAATCCCCTTCCCACGAAGCCCCTAAACCCTAACCCTAACCCTAACCACTCAAACTCAAACCCGAACCCTAACCCTAAACACTCTAATCTGAACCCTAACCCTAAACACTCTAACCCGAACCCGAATCCTATACCTAACCCTAACCACTCAAACCCTAACCCTTCCTAAGTTCATATCTATTAAACACACGACGACACCCTCACTTACATCAGAGATAATTTTGTGCTGCGTGTATTTCTTGGATTGGTCTTGGTTGTGAGTCATCTTTTTAATCTGAATCTCTTACATTTTATTATGCTTTGAGTAAATGGTATTGGAAGTATGTTGGATAATTTTACAGCTTGATGATGATGTTGTGGTAATGGGGTACACGGTTTGATTTTAATGATTGGCATGCATTGGAAGTTTGCTTTGACTCAATGCTATAGTGTAGTGTTTTGATGTTTACAGAAATTACCATTTTTAGATTTATGGCATATGATGATTACATACAATGTATTTTTATGTCAAAACAAGTGTTAGAACCGAGACATTGGTATACTCTGATTGTTTGATTAAGTTGTCCTGTTAGCTTTAGAAACATGAGTCATGATTTAATTTTTTTAATTCAAACTTTGTTCATAAAGTTTAAATGTTTGCTTTGAGTCATGTTTATTGGAAGTATGTTGGATAATTTTACAGCTTGATGATGGTGTTGTGGTAATGGGGTACACGGTTTGATTTTAATGTTTGGCATGCATTGGAGGTTTGCTTTGACTCAATGCTATAGTGTAGTGTTTTGATGTTTACAGAAATTACCATTTTTAGATTTATGGCATATGATGATTACATACAATGTATTTTTATGTCAAAACAAGTGTTAGAACCGAGACATTGGTATACTCTGATTGTTTGATTAAGTTGTCCTGTTAGCTTTAGAAACATGAGTCATGGTTTAATTTTTTTAATTCAAACTTTGTTCATAAAGTTTAAATGTTTGCTTTGAGTCATGTTTATTGGAAGTATGTTGGATAATTTTACAGCTTGATGATGATGTTGTGGTAATGGGGTACACGGTTTGATTTTAATGTTTGGCATGCATTGGAGGTTTGCTTTGACTCAATGCTATAGTGTAGTGTTTTGATGTTTACAGAAATTACCATTTTTAGATTTATGGCATATGATGATTACATACAATGTATTTTTATGTCAAAACAAGTGTTAGAACCGAGACATCACAAGACTCCTTTGAGGGAATTCAATAGAATGAATTAGCACTTGTTTTTCCCTACCATGTTTAGAACCTGTTTCAGTTTTGTTCATATCCAGTTATTAGATTTGGGAACTGCTTACTTGCACATTTGTGTATGCATTTTCGTCCAGATGTCATCATCATCATCATCAATGACTTCTGCATCCTTTGCTAAACCTACAAAGGAGGGTCCAGAATTTTGCTTCTGTGAGCTTGAAGCGGTAGTGCGATACTCAAAAACTGAGCGAAATCCAGGACGACCCTTCTTAGGTTGTCCAAAGTATAACACAAAGGTAACTACATAATATTGGTAGGCTAAGTTCCATAACCATTATTTAGTGTTAGTGACATCTAACACTCTTTTTAACCACGCTTTGACCAGGGCTTACCATGTTGCAAATTTTTCAAGTGGGCAGATAGTAATGACGATTGCGAACACCACTGCCAACATCAATTTCGAGAAATATACGCAGAACTTTTAAAGAAGGAGAAAGAACTCGAGAAGAAGGAGAAAGAGCTTGAGTTGAGAGAGATTTCCATAAGGCGTTCACGTGCACTACTCCGGCTTTATTGGGCTTTTGTGGTTGTTGTCTATTGTTATTATGTAGTATTTAACTGATTATTCCAATGCAAGAATATGTAATGTTCAGAAACTCTCACTTATTTTCTATGTCTAAGTTGTAATGTACATCCAACATTAACCTGCAGTAGCTGTATGTTCAGAAGTAGTATTAGTTCTGAAGTCTGAGTCTGCTAGATCTGTATGATTGACCTTTGTATTTACCTCAGAAGTTATCAGCATATTTCTCCCCAATTCTGAGTCGATTAAACTCTCTTCTTGCTGAATGTATGTTCAGCCTGTTAATTTGCAGTATGTTCTGTTCAGAAGATTAACTTGCATATGCTAGGTTCACATTTAGTTTGTGTATTGTGTGAGATCTCACTCAGTCCAGCAACTAGGTTCTGGACATATGGCATTGAATCCTTAACAAACACCTGGTAGTTACCTAACTATAGACCAACGCGGGCCATCACTCTGTACTTAACCCAATCACACAACCTGTTAATTGTCAACAAACCTGTTATCAATCCCATAATGCAAAACTACATATCTAACACTGCTGCCCGTTGTCCTATCTATCATGCAACTCTCCTGCAGCGTGATTGTTTATTCATACGTGCAATTCTTTTAAAAATTTGCTGCATTTAGTGACTTCCAATTTCTTTTAAAACCACAAACATCATTTCAACACCTTATAAGTCTAAAATTCTGTTCATTCTTCACACCAATTTTCCTTAACTCCACCTGCTGCATACACATTGTTTGCTCCCTAATCCATACAAATGCAACTCCACATCAATCCCCCTAAAAAAATTAGAATGAGGAACACAAGAGAGAATATTTTCTATATTCAATAACTCCACAGCAAGACGCAAAAAAAAAAAGGTCTAATTTTTTGGCAAAAATTATCAAAAATAAGTGTTAACTCCACATCAATCCCCCTAAAAAAAATAACCATACATCCAATAAAATTCTCAAAAATCTACATTAACCCCCCATCAACCCCCCTAACGAAAATATCCATACATCCACAAAAATTCTCAAAAATCTACATTAACCCCCCATCAACCCCCCTAACGAAAATATCCATACATCCACAAAAATTATCAAAAAAGTTACATCCATTTCCACTAGAATCCACGTAATTCCACAAAGCCACCCAAAATCTTTACAATACTCATTATCCATAAATTCATTTAGTGCAATTGCTGTAATCCATCCATCCCATTGTTCAACCACGGGGTTGTGATTCATCCAACCCAAGCAAAATCTGTAAAGAGAAACAGTCGAATAAAAACGTCATATCTTATTTTTACAAAAATAAGATGATTTACTTAGATTGGAATCCACTTACACTTTCTTGACTTTGAAGCACTGGAGTTCGAACCTGGGTTCCACTTAAGTCCAAAGCTGTGCTTTCTAGAACCACCTGGTGAGAAATTCAAATTTACACCACCCAACCATATCATTTACATAATTCATTACAATGACGATAAATTAGATCTTTACCTCCACTAATCCAGCTCCAACAATATCTATCTCTGAATGGCCAAATAAAGATCTCTGTGTGTTCAAGATGGGTGTATCTCCTCCATCTCGCTAATAACCAAATAACAGGTTATATATCTTATCGGATCTTAAAATAATAGCATATATAACATTGTATTAAATAAACATACCTCTTTGCGTTTCCCCTTTCCTGGTGTTTTCCTCGCTTTCGCCAAGGACTTTCGCATATCTTTCTCCATCCGGGATGCTCTTCTCAGAGATGGGGGTCTGCCTTTCCCACGCACAACATTTGGACTGCGTACTGGCCCAGAACCACCGACAGTAATTGCATCCCTAGTCGTACAATGCACATTGGAACCCGTTTGAGTCATCGATGGGGGTTCTTGGTTGGTACCATACAAATCAATCATGGCATATAACTTAGCTTTCTCATCCTGAGTATGCTCTTTCGAACCCGCTGCAAGAGTAATCATCTGATAACAGATATTCAACAACTCAGAATATCTATTAGAATCTGCCCGTTTTTCCCCTCCATCGTAACTACTGTGGATCAACGTGTATCGCCTCTTGATATCCTTCCTCCAACGATCTAAAATATAGCTATCTGGCAAAGTTGTAATCTCGTTGCATCTGAATATAGCCAAGATGTGCCTACACAATATCCCCCTCATCTGGAATAATCCACAAGAACAATGTGCCTGTGATTGTTCTTCACTAAAGTCCACAAAATATGTAACCAGTTTAGTATATTCTGCCACATGAACTTCATCTTTTACCATATAAGTCATGACTGCACCATCACTCATATGTAACTTTGGATTCATATCGATCATGCCAGTAACTTGCTGTTGTACTTCCTTGAATTTAGAATTCGTATACAAATCTTGAAACCTCTTCTCAATTAGAGATCGAGATATGCAGGGGGTGGTGACACTAAAAGAGTGGAAGTCCGCAGCATTTTCATTCTCTATTTTCTTTTTCAACGCGTTGTCAAACTGGTCGACAAATTCTTTCAGGTTGGTCTTAGCATGAACATACCCGTCAAAAAAGGCATTCATGCTCTCACTCTGCTGCGTTGTACTCATTCCAACCCAAAAGTACTCTTTCAAGAATGGTGGAACCCAATACTGACGCTCAGCGTATAGACTTTGCAACCACGCATTTTCCTACAAATTGTACGTGGTAATTAACTTCTCCCAACTTGTTTCAAACTCTTCAACACTCTGACTGTCATACACACATTTCATCAAGTCATTTTTCATCCCAGTTTTGTAGGAACTGATGGCTTGCAAAATTTCATATTGCAGATTTTACAAGTTCGCTCGAGCGGAGGCTTTTGGCCGCTCGAGCGAATTCAGGCAGATTCAAACGCTCGACTGCCGCTCGACAGGGAGCTCGAGCGGGTTGCTGAAAAACGAAGATCGCTCGAGCAGA
>NC_056756.1:34658979-34741479 GCF_018687715.1 Carya illinoinensis
CTTTCATTTATTTTATTATCTTTATTTATTTAGTTTTAATAAATTGGTTTTTGATGCAGGTTTATTTAGCATGAATAAAGAGCTGAAAAATTTTAAATTTCGGAAGATTCATCATGCAACCAGGGAAGTTCTTTTTATTTCTTCAATCCTTTTTACTTTTGCATTACAATGAGGACATTGTTTAGTTTAAGTTTAGGGGTGTAAACTCCTATAGTCATTTGATTCTCTTGTTTTCTAAGTCTTGGGTTGTTGATGGGTTGTTTGATTCTCTTACCAAGCATGCATTGGAGTAAGATTGAATTATCTATGACTCTGAAATTTGTGATTGAAGATGGTTTTGAGAAAAATTTTCAAAAATTTCTTTTATGTCAAGTGGAGTTTTGTGGACACTTTGGTTTAAATCTTTGACCTTGAACATAATTGAGCACATAGTCATTTTTCTCTTATTCCATTTTGCTTATGAAGAGAAGAAGTTGAATTAATTGAAAGAGGGAAGTTCGATTTTGCTTTGCTCTAGAATCCATTGATGGGTCCTTGAGGCGAAATCCTAGTTGAGACCAAATATTAGAGAAATGATCTAGGCATTTCTTTGGCATAACCAAAAAAGCTTTCCTAGCCGTCCTAAATATCATGTCATCATTACATGGTGTGTTTCCATAGTCAACCCCCTTGAGCCTTCATAAGCCTTTATTTATTCTTTGAACTACATAAACCATGCCCGCTCTAAGCCTGAAAAACAATGAATCTACCTTTAATAGTTTGAGAAAATACTTTGGTGGAGAGTTACATTTAAAAGAGAAAATTGGTTTCATGATGAACGGTATTATGTTTGCTTTGTTTGATCAAAGAAGAAGAAGAAGAAAGATAGTAAAAGTGAAAACAAAAAACAAAAAAACAAAAAAAAAAATAAGTCACTAAACGGAGTATGTATCACCTCGGATTTTGTTAAAGGAAATGTTGGTATTGCTTCAGTGATTACAGCAACAATAATGCCACAAGTATGAGCATATTGCCAAGAAAGAGCTATGATTTGAATCATGTAGGTATCTCTTGTAGTGTTCTCTTCACTAAGTATTTTCCCAGTTTACTTTGATTTTCCATATCCAGTTCTTTCTTAACCCTCACCCTGTGGCCTATCATTACAACCTTATTAAAGACCTTTTGATCTCTGATTTTGGTGTTGACTACATTAGTGGAGAGGATTTCTGAAAATTGGACTTATGGGGTTAAGTTTTAAGAGAATTCTTCTGATTTTAATTGTTCTGCTTTTATCTGAGTTTACAGGTGGTTTGAGGTTAAATTGACTATAGCACACACACACTCAAGGTCTTAGCTTTAGGTTGAAGTAAACGCCTAACTCTTGCTTGACAAATTGTAAAATTTTTGATTGATTTTCTTGCTATCTTTGATGTTAAAAGAGTAAGATACTAGTGATGAAATCTAAATTCATAAAAGCTTGGTGAGTGATGATACTTCTCTTTAGGGCTGAGTTGATATTGCCTAAATTATCATTTTTTTTTCTTTTTGTTTGAAGACAAACAAAGTTGTAAGTTTGGAGGTATTTGATGACTTGCAAAATTTCGTATTGCAGATTTTACAAGATCGCTCGAGCGGAGGCTTTTGGCCGCTCAAGCAAATTCAGGTAGATTCAAACGCTCGATTGCCGCTCAACAGTGAGCTCGAGCGGGTTGCTGGAAAACAAAGATCGCTCGAGCGGAGACATTGGCCGCTCGAGCAAAATCAGGCAGAGTCGAACGCTCGACGTGCGCTCGATAGGATGCTCGAGCGAAATCAGGCAGAGTTGAACACTCGATGTGCGCTCGACACCCCGCTCGAGCGAACATCGTAATTTGACAGATTTAAAGTTTTCTGCCGTCACACCATATAAAATGGATTTTTCACTCTATGGTCGCGGTTGTTGACTGGAGAACACTTTTGGGACAGAAAAATACAGATAGAAGGATTCAATTCATCTGTTTTGGAGAGGGAATTCCATATATTGCACGTACGTTGGAATCATACACGAGCACATACGGGAGAAAAGCATTGAATCATTTCCTTGAGTTTTTTAAGACGAGTTGCGGCTGCGAAGAGTATTTTTCAGCGTTTATTTTCTTCCAATATTTTCAGAACAATTATGGTGAATTTGTTTATGTTGAATTCCATTTCTAGCATGAGCTAAATTTTATTTATTCTATGAAAACAATGTAACCTATTTTCGAACTATACTTGATTGTCTATGCTAATTTAAGGCAATTCTCTCTTTGTTTATCTGATTTATTCTGAGTTTATTGCTTCTAACTAACTGACCATTGATTAGATGATATTTAATCTTGTGATTTGCTATCGAAAGAGGGAATCATAGGGTAGATCTTGAATATTTCAGCATAGGTAAATATAGAGATCGAAAGACTTGTATGAACCTATGTAGTAATTAAATCATTGATCTTATTGCTATCTTGATTATTTAATTTGTATATTCTTGTGTGAATTGATAAACAAGAGTCATTTCCAATTGACTATCGAAAGAGGCTTTTGGATGAATTAGAGATTTGCTAATAGACGAAAAGAATTAAATTAAATTAGCTGGATGAGAAAAACATAGTGAAGAATTAGGTGAAATCGATTTTCTAGAAGTTTTCTTTCCCATTAATTTGATCTTTGAACGTCAGTTTTATTTCCTTTGCATATTTCTCTTTGAGTTGATCTTAGTTTAATTTGCAACTACAAAAATCTTAGTGATTCCTCTAGATAAAATCGAGATTAGTATAATTTTAGTATTTGGCAAAAGTAAGGTACCAATCCCTGAGAACGATCTTTTCTTATCACTTTATTATAAAACTACGATACTGTGCACTTGCAGTTTTGCACCGATCAAGTTTTTAGGGGTGCTACCCGCATATGCGGGGGCGAGGGCACACCTTCCTCGCACCCTACCTCCGCATATGCGAGGGGTGGTATTTCCATCCGGCACCCTGCCCCCGAGAGGCAGGGACGGGGCCCCCGCTCCAGTGTCGGGGGGCTGGGCGAACACCCCATCCGCCCTACCCCCCGCCCACTTCAAGAACACTATATCCCATTGAGCTTAAAAATTATTTTTGGGTCTAAAAATTTTTTTTAGACCCAAATTCTTATATAATTAAATCGTAAATTAAAATTTATATATATAATAATTTAAAAATTAATAACATAAAAATTATGTTAGTAATTTTTAAATTTGTTAAACTTGTTCACAAGAGTCACAAGAGAGTGAGACTTGTTCACAAGATTGCATATGGACATCACACATTGCTCAAGTAAGACTCTTGTATGGTCTTGGAGTTCTATATAAAGGTGGCCTAGGGTGCCCATGCCATATGCAATCTTGTGAACAAGTCTTACTCTCTTGTGACTCTTGTTAACAAATTTAACAAATTGTCGTATATTTATATATATATATATATATATATATACAATTTGTAAAATATAAATATATATTTATAAATATAAATATTAAGTGTAGGGCGAGTTGAGCCCTGCCTGCCCCCCGCCCTCGCTTAGCGTATTTCATGCGGGGCGAGGGACCCCGCCCTGGCATGTGTGGTGCAGGGTAGCCCGTCCGCCGATGCGGGAGCGGGCCCCCGCTACCCACCCTTAACTAATATATGTTTGTAGCTTACTAAGTTGGTGGACTCATCCATTTATCTATACAATTATTTTTTTGGATGATTTTGATGGTAGTATAGTTGGGATAGATAGCACGGAATAATACTAAATAGAGTCATAAATTGTATAAGTATAGTATATATATTTTTTTTTTTAAAGAGTAAAATCTATTATTAAAAAATAATTTTTGTATATAAATTTTTGTTATGAAACTAAAAGAGAAATGATATTGCAAGAGAAAGAGTTGTTATTCAATGCAAAACTTGATCATATACAAGTGAATGATACCCATATATATAGGAGTACAAATGAGTTTAGATATAACTTAAGTCTTAATTGATGGCTCAATGGTATTAATTGATGGCTAAATGGTCTTAATTGATGGCTAAAGATGGTCATACAAATAAGTTTAAACACTCCTCCTTTAGATGACCATACATAAAGAATATGCATCGTTAAGATCTTACCAAGGAAAAACCCAGTGAAAAAAAACTAATGGCAAAAGAAAAAGAGTACAACATTTCATGTGTACTGCCACGTGATTTAACATTGCCTCATTAAAACCTTGTAAAGGAAAACCCAGTGAGATAAAACTTTAGCGAAGGAAAAAGAATACAATCAGTACAAGTCTTCAATACATTTACTCCTTCTGAAAAGTACATGATAATAGGTCTTCAAGTTTTCGCATCCAATTTATGCACAATCTTCTTAAATGTTGCAGTTGGTAATGTTTTAATGAATAAATCTGCCAGATTATCATTTGATCGTATCTTCTTGACATTAATTTCAGCTTTCTCCTGAAATTCATAGGTATAAAAGAATTTAGGTTAAATATGTTTGGTTCTATCACCTTTGATATATCCTCCTCTAATTTGAGTAATACAAGCAGCATTATTTTTGTATAAAATTGTTAAACTATCATTAATCACTGGAAGACCACACTCTTCTTGAATATGTTGAATCACTGATCTTAGCCAAATACATTCTCAACTTGCCTCATAAATTGTAATAATCTCTGAGTGATTTGAAGATGCAGTAGATAGTGTTTACTTGACAGATCTCTATGATATGACAGAATTTTCATAAGTAAATACATATCCAGTTTGAGGTCTATCTCTGTGTGGATCTGAAAGATAACCTGCATCCGCATATCCAACTAATTGCGGACTTGATCCATGTTGATAAAATAATCTCATATCAACTGTACCTCAGAGGTATCGAATGACATGTTTAATACCATTCCAATATCTTCGAGTTGGTGTGAAACTATATCTTGCAAGTAAATTAACTGAAAATGCAATATCAGGCCGAGTGCAATTTGCAAGATACATCAGAGCTCCAATTGCACTGAGATAAGGTATTTCAGGACCAAGAATTTCTTCATCGTCTTCATAAGGACGAAATGGATCTTTCTGCACATCAAGTGATCGAACAACCATTGGAGTTACTCAGGGGATAAGCTTTGTCCATGTAAAAGTGTTTCAAGACTTTCTCTATATAATTTGACTGATGAATGAGAATTCTATTTTGCAAATGCTCCAACTGTAGGCCGAGATAAAATTTCATTTTGCCAAGGTCTTTCATTTCAAATTCATTTTTTAAATATTTAGCGGTTCTTCTAATCTTTTCAGGAGTTCCAACAAGATTTAGATCATCAACATAAACCGCAATAATAACAAATCCTAAATCTGATTTCTTAATAAAAACACATGGACATATTGGATTATTCTCAAATTCTTCTTTCAATAAATATTCGCTAAGGCGTTTATATCACATACGTCCGGATTGCTTTAACCCATATAAAGATCTTTGAAGTTTAATAGAATACATATTTTTGGATGTACTCAGGTTAGAAGCTTCAGACATTTTATATCTTTCAGAGATTTTCATATATATGTCATGATCCAATGATCCATATAAATATGCAGTGACCATATCCATCAATTGCATATCCAATCTTTTTGTAACTACTAAACTAATCAAAAATCTGAATGTGATTGCATCTATAACAGGAGAATATGTTTCCTTATAATCAATCCCTGGTTTCTGCAAGAAACCTTGTGCAACAAGTTGTGCTTTATATCGCACAATTTCATTGTTCTCATCACACTTACGTATAAATACTCATTTATATCCAACAGTCATTACATCCTTTGGTGTTTGTACAATTGGTCTAAAGACCTCTCGTTTTGCTAGTGAGTTTAATTTATCTTCAATAGCTGATTTCCATTTTGGCCAGTTATTTCTACGTCGACATTCTTCGACAGTTCTTGGCTCAATTTCTTCATTACTTTTGGTAATGTCAAGGGCATTTTATATGAAAATATGTTGTCGATAATAGTTTTATTTCTATCCAAAATTTCTCCAATACTCATGAAATGTATCAAGATCTCATTATTTTTAGGTACTTGTCCCTCTTCAATGGAAGACATTTCATTAAATACCTCTTCAGGAGGTTCTTTTTCAGGCGATTTAGTCTCTTCAGGAGCATCAATTACTCTTATAGTCTGTGTTATGGGTATGGACTCTTCGGGAGTACCAAATTCATTTTGTATTTTTCTCTTCCAAAGAATTTTATCCTTTGCACCAATAGGTCGTCCACGCTTCAGGCGTATCTTAGACTCACCTATTGTTGTTTTGGCAACTTGTCCTTCAAGGACTGCAATCCTTGCTGGAACATCAACAACAGAAATATATGATTTTACCACACCTTTAGTGTCAGTAAATACATCCGATAATTGATTTGCAACACTTTCCAAATGAATAATCTTTTGAATCTTTAGTTTACATTTATTTGTACGAGGATCAAATTGAAAAATGACTTTATTTTCCAAAGTAATTTCCTATCGTGCTTCAGGCACTAACTTCTCATTACCCAATGTTAAAAAAATGGATTCATCAAAATTACAATTCTCAAAACATGCCTTAAACATATTCTCTGTAAGAGACTCAAGATATCTAATAATAGATAAAGAATCAAACCCAACATATATCTCAAGTCTACGTTAAGAACTCATCTTTGTACATTATCGAGGTGCAATTGGAACATATACCATATATCCAAAAATACGAAGATGAGAAATATTTGGTTGTTGACCAAATGCAAATTGTAATGGAGAATATTTGTGATATGCTGATGGCTTAACTCGAATCAACGATGATGCATGAAGTATAGCATGTCTCCAGGCAGAAATAGGAAGTTTTGATTTCATAAGTAAAGGTCAAGCGATTAGCTGAAACCTTTTAATTAATGATTCAGCTAAACCATTTTGAGTGTGTGTGTGGACAACTGGATGTTCAACATCTATTCTTATTAACATGCAATAGTTATCGAAAGCTTGATATGTAAATTCACCTACATTATCCAATCAAATAATTTTAATTGGATAGTCAGGGAATTGTGCTCGTAGTTTAATTATTTGGGTAAGAAGTTTAGCAAATGCAATATTTCTAGTGAAAAGTAGACAAACATGTGACCATCAACTTAATGCATCAATTAAAACTATAAAATATCTTAACGGTCCACTTGATGGTTGAATAAGCTCACATACATCCCCATGAATCCTTTGTAAAAATAACGGAGATTCAAGAATAACTTTTGAAAGAGATGGTTTAATAATCAATTTATCCTGAGAACATGCAGAGCATGGATATTCATTAGGTAAGATAATCTTCTGATTCTTTAGGGATGTCTATACGAATTATCAATTATTCGTTTTATCATTATTGATCCCGGAAATCTAAGGCAATCATGCCAAGTCATAAATATTTTGGGGTCAATGCACTTCTGGTGCATTACCACATGTGATTCAATTGTTCTCATTTCTGTATAATACAATCCAGATGAGAGAGCAAACAGTTTATTTAATACAAGATTCTAGCTCGAAATTATTTTAGTAATGAGAAGATGCTCTTTATTGTCTTCGTTGGTGGTTTCAATATGACAATCATTACAACGTATGTCCTTAAAACTCAATAAATTTGTTCTGAATTGTGAAGAAAATAGAGTATCATCAATACAAAATTTGGTACCATTACATAACACAATATAAGCTCTTCCGAAACCTTCAATTAGATTTAATGAACCAGATATGGTATGAATGTAGGTTTTACTCAGTGTTAAATTTTGAAAATATTTTTTATCCTTAAGAATTATGTGAGTTGTAGCACTGTCAGCTAGACATACATATCTATTATTCATCTCAAAGATAAAAAGTTCATCAGTAAGACTCATGATTCTACAAAATATATAAAATTTTCATTACTACAAAACATTGCAAAATATAAAAAAGTTTTACAATAAGATAAAGAAAATACATTAATTAAAAAGGAACATTTCCATCACCAATCAAATGATCAACTCTACTACTAGAATCCTCAAAGAAATCAGAAATATCAAGGTTTGTAATATCTTCTCCATCTATAGAAACTAAAGTATCTGATGGTTCAGCAAAATTTGTTTCAAACTTTTTTGTTTTTTCTTCTATAGAAACTTGGTATAAGTCAACTAAGTGCTTAGCTGTACAATAGGTACGAGACCAATGTTCAGTCATATCACATCTATGGCATCCATCTTCATCTTTCTTTAAAAATTTATTTTGAGGACCTTTACCCTTCTCTGAATTGAACCACTTCTGGTGATACGGTGTATATCTATTAATATCCCTTTTGGTGTGGTGGCTTTTAGGACCTCCACTTCTATAGTTTTTCCTACCACGTCTATGTCCTCGATTTTTTGGAAAGATGCACCATTCGTTTATGGGAATGGTGTAAATTTAGTACCATTCACTTCAATGAACGATATAGAACTAGTAGGACGTGACTGATGGTTTCTTAACAAAAACTCATTATTTTGCTCAGCCACTAGAAGACAAGATATAAATTCAAAATTTTTTTTAAACTTTCGCTCTCGATACTGCTGCTGCAGAAGCACATTCGATGCATGAAAAGTAGTACATGTCTTCTCTAACAAGTCATCATCAGTGACTTTTTCACCACATAATTTCAATAGTGAGCTAATTTTAAATAATGCAGAGTTATACTCACTAATATTCTTGAAGTCCTGCAACTTCAGGTACATCCAATCATGACTAGCTTTTGGGAGGATTACAATTTTCTATTGCTCATATATCTTCCTTAAATCATTCCACAAAATAAGGGGATCTTTTACTGTGAGATATTCAGTTTTTAATTCTTCATGAAAATGGTGCCGAAGGAAAATCATTACCTTAGCGCAGTCTTGTCGAGACCCTTGATTTCCTTCTTTAATTGTATCTCTCAGGTTCATCGCATCCAGATGGATCTCAGCATCAAAGATCCAAAATAAATAATTTTTTCCAGAAATGTCAAGAACAACGAATTCCAATTTTGTAAGATTTGATATTTTCTACGTATATAAATCAGGAACATAAGTATGTTTATATTGTAAATAAGAAATATATTCACAAAATCATGAGAATAAACATAGAGTTTCATTAAGTAATAATAAGTAATGTAATATTTCATATTCATTTTGGGAACTACAAATAATATATTAAAAAACTTACTTGAAGTAGAAAACTACTAACTTCAAAATCATCAGAACTTTCGTATTGATAACATGTTATGAAATTAAAAGAGAAGTAATATTATAAGAGAAAGAGGATATTGTAAGAGAGATAGTTATTATTCAATGCAAAATTTGATCATATACAAATGAATAATACCCATATATATATGAATATAAAGGAGTTTAAATATAACTTAAGTCTTAATTAATGACTCAATAATCTTAATTAATAGCTCAATAATCTTAATTGATGATTAAAAATAATTTTAATTCATGATTAAAGATAATTATACATATAAGTTTATAATAATTTTATATTTATTCTTTATTTATCGCATGTGGATAAACATTATTTGTAATGTCTTAAGGTTGATGAATACGAGGTTGCTTTCCTATTTAAAAAAAAAAAAAAAAAAAAAATGCGCAACGCTTTCGGACGTGACAATTTAAGACGTGGCATGACATCGTTGGTCTATTTACTGGTTATTTGCACGTTAAAACGTCGTCCCTTCAACGCAAGAATACCACCATTCAACTGCCAATAGCAGCGACTCTTCAGATTTCTTTTTACCTCCAAGTCTCCTCTCCTCTCCTCTCCTCAATACAGACTGCTTCTCTTCAGAGTTTCCGAGGTTAGTTCATCGCCTCCCCAAAAACTGTAACGAAATATTTTCGTTTGGGTTTTTTGTTCCCCGGATTTCATCAGCTAGAACCCCTAATTTCATTCCCCGAGGAATCTCTGATTCAATCGCCGAAATCCCTTTGGCCTTTGATTCAACTCTTCAACGGCTTCTTCTCTTTCTTGCATTATATTTCACCTGAGCTTGTAGATATGGATGACATGAAAGACAAGGTCAAGGGCTTCATGAAAAAAGTCAACAATCCCTTCTCGTCATCCTCTTCTGGTAAATTCAAGGGCCAAGGTAGAGTCTTGGGATCTTCCTCTTCGGGACCCACTAATCCAATCCCCGCCCACCATTCTTCGCAAGTTCCCCTTACAAAGCCGACTCCATCTCCGTCCCCTTCAGCCAGTTCGACTTCGAAACCTTTGCCTAAAAAATTATCTGATTCCAATCAGACTAGGTCGGATTCATCGAATAATTCGAGCCCCAATAAAAAATCGGCTGATGGGTTTGATCCATTTGGTTCTTTGATCACTTCTGGGAAGAGATCACAAAATGGGTATTCAATAAATGTATACGAATGTCCTATTTGTGGGCAATCTTATCGGTCTGAAGACGAGGTGTCTGTACATGTGGATAGCTGTGTCAATAAATCGGTGGAAAACATTGGTCTTTTGGATTTGCCCGACAATGGGGCGGAGTCTAGGAGTGAATTGGAGAGTTGCATTGGTGTGTTTGTTTCAGGGAAGCCCTCGGAGGGGTCGGTGGAGGTTGTACTTAAGCTATTGAGGAATATAGTGAGGGAACCGGAGAATGTGAAGTTCAGGAAAATTCGGATGAGTAATCCGAAGATAAGGGAGGCAATTGGTGTGGCTGCAGGAGGGGTTGAGTTGTTGGAGTTTGTAGGTTTTGAGTTGAAAGAGGAGGATGGAGAGATGTGGGCAATCATGGAGGCTCCTACAGAAGACCGGATCAGTTTAATTAATAGTGCAATAACGTTTCTGGAACCACGAAAGGTAGAGGAACTACAAAAGAAAGAAAATTTGCCACCTGCGACTTCAGCTCATGTGGAAGAACAGATTGAGCCGAAGAAGGTTGACAGGCAGGTATGTTGGTTATCGATGGCATATTTCAGAAGAAGTGTTGTGCTTGGTTATCATTTGTTATTTTCCTTTCTAGTGGAAATATATGCATATTCATAATTCAAGATCAATTGCGTGTAAAAAAAAAAAAAAAATCATAATATTTGCTTTCGTACTTTTTGGACCATTCTCTCCCAAATTTATAAATTTATAGTTTGATAGAATTATGGATTTTGAATGTGGATTATCTAGATGAGAACTGTGATTTAGATGTTAAAGTGATGAAACTGAAATACAAAAATTTTTTCTACTGGTTGACTTATAACTGAGGAACGAGGAGCAAGGGCTTAGATTTTTTCTTTTTGTCGTTGCCCTAAGGAAGAGGAAAAAAAACAAGAAAGAAAGTTGATAATTATCTTTGGAGCCCATTCTTGCAGCAGTAGGCACAACCGTATGGACCACACCCTTTGCTATAGCATTACCAGCCATTATTTCTGCTGTCAGGTCTTTCCTATTTAAGCATCCTCTGGCCTAAAGAATACCAAATTCTTGGCGTTATGTGATGTTGTTTTGTTTCCCGCCTCATAGCAGGGCTAAGTTGAATGCACGATAATATATTATGGTTATGACCCCTAACAAGTCCATTCAGTAGGGTTGGTGTAGTTTATCCAGTCACATTATGAGTTGCTTAAATTTCATAAAGTAATCAGAAGCCATCACTCTTGAAGATTCTTAACGGGCACACTAAAGTTATCTGTAAGTCATGACACTAACAATCAATCACCTTTTGATGCCCATTGGTATTTTCTACCAAAAGAGACTTGTGAGCTTTTATACTCCAAAAGAACTAGTCAGTATTCCAGTTGGAACCCATTGGAACTATTGTAAAAGTTTTCCTCCTAAGCAATGTGGATCCCGTTCACTACCTCCTCCACTCAATATGGGGTATAACAATCTCCTCCCATTAAATTTCTTTCATTCCCACTAGGTTGATCCCTTATAAATGATATGCCTCAAGTGACACAATTCTGGTTGGAATTGTCTCTGATATTATAATCTAAGGAATACTTATCAAAAAAAAATTATAATCTAAGGAAAGCCTAAACTACATATGGGCTATACTACAAAATGACTAGTTAATGTTATAATGGGAGCCCATTAGAATCATTATAAACGGAACGAATTTCTCCCTCCCAAGTAATGTGAGATCCCATTCACTAAGTCTGACCACAACGACCGAATTGATTATCTTCATGCATAAGAATACTAGATTACCTAGTATAAAATATTTCGAAATCATCACAAACCTCTCTTTTTCTTTTCTATTGCAATTTCTAGATTATTTATTATATGATGATTTTGAAAATACCATACTCAATCGAAGATATTACATAAGTAACAACTTATCTTCAGATAATGGCAACATCTTAGGCAACCATGAAAAATTTTTGCTGATCAGATGGTTAACCTTACAATGAATTGAAAGTTTTATTGTAAAAATAACTTATTAAAAAAAAGTTTCTATTTTTTTTTTTTTTTTGATAAATAAAGTGCTATATGGATAATGATAAATAACTTTTTTTTTTTTTTTTTTAAGTTTCTATTCTGAAAACAAAAATTATGAGTTGATGCTAGGATGAAGTTTAAGTGTTGTTTGCAGTTCATTATGTCATGTAAGATGAATGATCAGAATTCACCATGTGAAAATAGATTTTCTTTTTATCAGTAAATAAGAATTTTATTGAGAATAGATGAAAAATACACGGGACATATACAAGAACCACACCTATGCATGATAGTCTAAAGATACAAGAAAATCATGTACAGTCTATTACAGTCAACCAATGGAATAAAGTCTGAAGAAAAAAAGTTCTAAGCTTGTCCATTGTCCGTTCACGATCCTCAAAACTCTGACCGTTCCTCTCCATCCATTTGCACCACCATAGAGACGTCGGTATCATCTTCTACATAGTTGCAATTTGAGAGTCACCCCGGATGCCTTGCCAACTGGCCAAAAAGTCAACAAGCATTCTTGGCATTACTCAAAAGAGTTCCATTCTCGCATAGATATCATTCCATAAGCTCATGGCTACATCACAATGCAATAATAGGTGATCCACAAACTCACCACTTTTCTTACACATGTAACATCAATCCAATACCATGAGTTTGCATTTCCTTAGATTATCTAAGGTAAGAATCTTCCCTAACGAAGCTGTTCATACAAAAAAAAGCTTTTAGGGGGGCCTTAGTCTTCCATATGTATTTCCATGGGAATGTTGTTGTAGTGTCACAAGGGACTATAGTACAACTGTACAGTAAAGCTCCCCTTCTTGGATGGTGACCACATAATCTTATCCGCTCCTCCAGTCACTCAACAATTGTACACTGGATTGAAGAAATCTGTAAATGTGTCAATTTCCCAATCTTGGGCATCTCTAAGGAAAATGATATTCCATTTGGGAGAGCCACTTGAGAGATCCATGAGCTCTGCTATTGAAGCCGCCTTTCTTTGTGCAATGTTGTATGGTATTGGGTAGGCTTCTTTGAGGATTAGATCTCCACACTATAGGTCATTCCAGAATTTAATTCTAGAGCCATCCCCAGCTACAAAACTTGTTGATCGATGGAGATTGATCCAGCCTCTTCTTATGTGTTTACAAAGCCCCACCCCATGTGGTTCACTCACCTCATTTGAGCACCATCCTCCCCACAATCCACCATATTTTAAATCTATGATCACCCTCCATAAAGCTCCCCTCTTTTTGTGATATCTCCATAACCATTTAACCAATAAAGCCTTGTTCAAAACCAACAAATTCTGAATTTGCAGCCCGCCTTCGCGTATAGGGGTACAAACCAGAGCCCAATTCACCAAATGAAACTTGAATTCTCCATCTATTCCAAACCCCCCCCCCCAAAAAAAAAAAACAACAAATAGAAATTCTCTTTGCAATTTCTCTAACTGACGAGCCACCTTGCATCGTATTAGAAAATCAAAACCATGCCCCTAAAAGAGAAAAGCTAAATCCTTGTTTGGTTTACTCTACTTCTCAAGATTTTTCAAAAAAAGAAATCAACTTATCCAAACATCATTCAATCTCAAAAAAAAAAAATTTATTTCAGCTTTTCATCCCATCATTTACCTAGATTTCAGTGAAAATTCAAAAACACAAAAACCAATACATAAATACCTAAAAAAAATATATTCAAATAACTTTGAACTCTACCCATCCACTTTCACAAATCCTAACATGAAACATATTTCAAAACAATTTTTTTTTTTCAAATTGTCCTATCTACCTTCACAAAACCCAATAAAAAAATACACCTCGAATTTCTTTCTAAAACAATTCTCAAAACATTCTTGAAATCTCACTGACCAGAACACCCAAATTTTCCCAAGCTCAAATAAACCAACATTAGATATGAGTTCAAACCACAATATCACATATGCTTACCTAGATTTTAAGAGATAGAGGACCTTAAAGCCACAACTGAAGCACCATCTCTGCATGTAGCTGAAGTTCTATGGGGACCTAAACTCGAAATCTGGGAGGGTAGATAAAAAATTGGCATTTATTGTATGGGCATTTATGGCGCATTTATTGTGTTAGACTCTAATATTGGGTTTGCCACACAACAGCGGACCTAGTTTGACTCACACCTGCACAAGATTGAACTCATTACCATATCCTCCACCCTATACTTATGGGGGGAGGAGATGGCATTTGGTCCAAAAATTATAGACAGAAAGACGGCTTGCTATACATTTTTCATATGTTGATGGTACCAGATTGAATTGTTCTTTTAGCAAAGTACTCAGGCACTTGCCCCATTACAATAATGGAAACAATGATCCAATTTGTAGTAATTTCACAGCTCAAAGTAGTCTTTGGTTGAATGTACTTAGATGTACTATCTTATTCTTATGAAGTTAATAGCATTACTAAGTTTGTATCCTGTTGCCCTTCTATTTGATTATTATAGCAGCTCAACCAGTTTCAAATCAACTCTGCACGGTTGCTGAATGCAATCAACCCAGAGTACTTCCTTCGCTGTGCTTTAATACTGCTCCTGCTTGTTTCTGTTTAAAATCTGTTCACTTTTAGGTTATATACGAAATTCTGCAGCAGTTTTTGTTCTCTCTTTTGGTGCTTTCTATAATTACCGGCGATTGGAGTAAATCTTCTTTAATATGGAATTGTCCATCTATTATTGTCATTAACAGTTTTTTTTTTAAAGGTCCGGGTATTCTTTTCTGTCCCTGAAAGCGTAGCTGCAAAAATTGTGATACCAGATTCTTTCTTTAACCTCTCAATTGAAGAACTCAAAAGAGAAGCTGATATGAGGAAGAAAAAGATTGCAGAGTCTCAGCTTTTGATCCCAAAGTCATATAAGGAAAAGCAGGCAAAAGCTGCTAGGAGGCGATACAAGAGAACTGTCATCCGGATTCAGTTTCCTGATGGAGTGGTGCTCCAAGGCGTCTTTGCCCCTTGGGAGCCAACTAGCTCTCTCTACGAGGTTTGTCCTTTCAGCTACTTCCTATTCGATGTTAATTGTGATTTTACAACTTGCAAAAACATGTGATTTTACAATGAATTGGTACCAAAATAAAATTCCCAGAGGATGTCTTTCATTTAGAAGCTGTTATTGTTTAATATATCCATTCAGACTGGCTCTATATGAGTTACTTGCGATTTCTTGTCCATCTGTTATGTGATTCAATGTCAGTTTGTTTTTCTCTAGCTGCCGCTTTTCTATTTCACATGGAAATTTTCTGTTTGGAGACTTTTCTGGTACAAACAGCAACCCTTGGTACACTGGGTACGTGATGGAAATATGGATTGCCTGCTGGTGACAATGCCTTTTCTTTTCGGATGAGTTAGTTTGGCCCCTGGGGCAATGTCAGGTTTCATGATGACATTTTGTGCATGCGATGTGCTTCAGCATTTTCTATTTTTTCAATTCGTGAGTGAATTTGGCCCCTACGAAGTCTGTCACACTTAAAGTCTTTTGGCTTAAATCTGAACAGAAATTGCTTCTCAGAAGTAGTTTCAATATTTCCAAGGCACATTGCATGGCCTGATAGAATATTTTGTCTGCTTTTTATAGATGCATATTATGTGCTCTGGAATATGTTTGGTGATTGATTTGGACTTTTTGCTACTACTAAGAACATGTAGTCTTTAGTATTTCCTGGTCAAATGAAAATAGATGGTCAACAATTGTGTGTGTAGATCTGATGATAGTACTATATTTCATCTTGAGTTCGTGAACTAAGCTGTTTCTTTTCTGTTTTGTTCGTTTGATAAATCAGTTTGTCAGCTCAGCACTTAAGGACCCCAGCTTGGAGTTTGATCTGTTACATCCTGTAGCAGTCAGACGAAGGGTGATCCCTCATTTTCCACCCCAAGGGGAGAAAGCGTTAACACTAGATGAGGAGGACCTGGTGCCCTCAGCTCTTATCAAGTTCAAACCTATTGAAACAGATTCTGTTGTTTTCACCGGCCTCTGTAATGACCTGCTTGAAATTAGTGAACCACTTGGAAATGATTCTGCGGTTGCTCAGTTTTAACTGGGCGCGCATAACAATTTAGAGTCACTCCTGGTGGGTAGCTGTTGGTATCATACTATCATCAGTTTCCCTTTCCATGTATTTTTTAATCAAAACAGTACACCGTTCTATACAAGCACATATACATCCTACACTTCATTGATTGTTTGTTTCTGGTTTGAAATGGTTTCAACCCGAGCATTTGAATGCATCCGCTGTCTAAGCAGTGCTATACAATTTAACTAGTGTGTTCATATTGGAGGTCTATCCAAAAAGATTTGAACTTGTCGAGTTCATTGCACGGTAATACCTGATTCAGGTAACTATTCGTTGTTATAGGCCCCTGAAAGCTGTCTGAAATTGGTGTTCTTTACATGTCTTTCTTCTTTCTCAGCTTTATATATGTTTATTTTTATAACTAGTGATAGCATTTTAGCAAAATTTTCCATTAATAAGCTCACTTAACTCTGCACATCAGATTGATATTTGGCTTAAAACATTTGGTTCTCTGTTTCTTGTTTCTGCTCCCCACCCCCCAAAAGAGAAAACAAATCCACTCAATTCCTGTCGTCTGTGTCATATCTGTAGCACTAACGCTTACTGTGCTGCAAAGGAGCCTTGATGTGACAATAATGGTATCAACAGCTGCAACCTCAACGCACTGATAGTGCAGGGAACAGTGTCCAAAAAATCAGGGCATTATAGGCATGCTGAAGCTGCTGGTGTGCACCTGGAGATGCGCTCCATCCATTAAGCAGGCCAATGGTGTTCTTTAGGATTCTTTGCCTGTTTGACGAACGAGGAGATTGACTTGTATATCAAGCCTTCTTATTGAAGTAATGCTAAATATAAGATCAAGACCTCAGAGTCCTGTGTAGACACTTTGCAATTCCTTTCGTGGGAGAGGCCCTGGTCATTTGGAACCACCTCCATAATCGAGAGTATACTTTCTACCTAGGATTGGGCCGAGATCATGAAATGAAGCCCCAAAGTGTTGTGCTTCTTGCTGTACCGAAATATGGGCACGCACGCTCAACTAACATTTTTACCAACTTTTCAAGGGTTTTGAACTTCATAACTTAACGTACACAAGCTGTGGATTCATTGAAAACTGGAAACTTCTTGCTTTGTCGAGCCCGCATCGCATGCATTGTTATTAACAGATAACCACGCGAAAGTTTGGAACATGGGAACATTGACACTGCATTTTTTTTTTTTTTAATCTGGCAAGGAATTGGGATATCAATGTGCAGTTTGGCTTATGAAGGAGCATCTCACATGGCATATCTTCATTGTTTCTGGGGATTCCACAAAGAAAAAGGCACCTAAAGTGAGACTAGTGTTCTTTGTTTACGATGCAAAAGGATTCAAGAAATTCAGCATGTGATTATAGATAAGGTCGAAAGGCATGGTCCTGCAGCTTCTGTTTTAAATGAATTTCCCATTTGAAGTATGTAATTGTGCATGAACATGATGGGGGAGCCTGGCCCTCAAGAGTTCCTCACAACCATACTCTTTGCACGACCCTTAAAAAACAAGGTGAAATGAACTGTAAGAACTTAAAAATTATAAAAATAAAACTTTTCAAATCCAAAGGATTATTTTTGCCTCTACTTTGGACTAAAAGTTTCTTCCCGTTGCGAAATACCCAGTTTGAACTATAACTAATTCTCCAAAGGCGAGCCCATCACTCTAATACCCACAAAGTATTTAGCTGGTTCAAAACACATCCAATGATGCAAAGGTTGAGAGAGAGACATTTTAGAAACCCATAAACCCCAAACAAAACCATATATATAAATTGTAGAAATTACTGCTCTTGAGTCAATGAGTTGTCCTCTGGTGGCATTATCACAACTCACCAACACTACTACCGGTGCAAAATAAGTGCTATTTCAAGATAATTTAAATTTTTTTGAAAAAAAAAAAAATCTCTGTTTCCCCATGTGGTACAGTGGTATGAGACACCTTTCTGTATGTTCCTTTGTAATCTGTAATCTTACTCCTGTGTTTATATGAACAAAGATATAGTGAAAAACAGGATCGAAGCCAGCAGCCAGCCCACACAGCAAAAGCTCCTGATTGTGATGGGACAACGACTCCACATGACAATGCAGTACAAAGTACGACACGTTTGATTAACCAGTTCGATGGGATAAAATAAAATAAGAAGAGATAGTTTAAATTTAGATAAATAAATGAGGCAGACTGATCATGATTTCACTTTCACACCGATCTTCGAAAAAATGTCCCTCAGGAATTCAGGAAAAGCTTCTGATTATGTATTAAAAGTGACACATATTTTTAATTTAATGATTAAGTAACTAATTATTAATAAATTAGAATTTTTTTATTTTTAAAAATTTCTAAAAATATAATAATAATAATAATAATTGAAATAATAAGCAAGGGAAAACCCTCCTGAAGCTGCTGTAATTTTCCAGAAACAAGTTACATGTTTTGTGGAATAGGGATGTGTCGAGCTTTCTCATTGGACTTCTAACATATGAAAAAGGAATATTTGGTTCTTCTGCCCTTTGTATAAGTGAAAGGGTCACCGTCGTTTCAGATTAGGTACAAGGTGGTGCTGAATTTTATATTAATGCACATGCATAGCATTTTTTATTTTTTATTTTTTGTAATTTTCTCGGTAATAATCAAGTAGTGCCACGTCTACATTGGACCACACGAGAAATTTTATAAAATATATATATATATATATATTAAAAATATTGTCAAATGACTAAGCACATGGTTTTGTGCAATAAAGTAGTGACAATAAAGTAAGAAGTAGTGCCCATCCATTTCTATAATATATATTGAGGCAAAGCACGAGCCTCCTCAAATAGACTTGTGATTTTTCGCAACGGACATCTGTACTGTTGATTGGTACAACGTACCATGTGGAAGATTAGTTAAGTTAGTCTAATATCTACACGCCAATTTTTAAATTATTAAATTTATTTTAATTTAAAATTTTTTTACACGTAAAATTATAATTTTTTTAATTTAATATTATTTTATACACGGAATCCACAATCTTTTTTAATTTTTTATAAATATATTTAAATCTATCTTGACATCTAAACTTATTTTATATAAATCTCACAAGACTCATTTTATCGTCTCAATTTATTATTATTTATAAAAAATTCAACTTAACTCAACGTTCAAATAGAACTATCTATTGGAACACATTCTTTGAAGCATGCAGCCTCGTTAAAAAGAAGACTTGTGATTTTTCGTAATGGACATCTGTACTATTGATTGGTACAAGGGACCATGTGTCAGATTACTTAATAATCTATTGGAACACATTATCTGAGGAGGCATATATTAATTAATTAATTAAAGCTTGCGTGATCATTTATTTATTTATTTTTCTCCTTTATTTTTTTTTTAAAAGAACTTGTAAATTGAATTTTTTTTTTAAATAATAATAATTTATTTCAAGGCGCCTTATGATTGCATTAAAAATTTAAAAACACGTTGCTTCAGTGCGGATGATTATTGCGAGGCTTTGAGATTTGAGTCATGTGTTTGTATATAAAAGCCGAAAGCAAGTACTGTACGTGAAATGCTGATATTGGGCCTTCCTTTATTGTTGACCTTCGTATAAAATAGAAAACTTGCTGTTTTTTCAGCTTATATTTTATCCCTCAACTTCCCTTTCATTCTTTAATATTAGCAACAAATTATTAAATAAATGAATTAATCTATCCATAAGTCGGTTTACCACCCTCACACACCACACCTTACACGGCTAGCTAAGTTTACTAACAAGTAGACTGGTTGTACTCTAACCCTTTCATCTCTCTCACAAAACCTTTCCTTCATCTCCCCCTCGGTACTTTAAGTGTAGAAATTTTGATTAAAAACAAAATGAAAATCAAATCAACCCAAAGTTGAGATTGATGAGAGAGAAAGCTTGAGGAAAAAGAACTTGATGAGAGAGAGCGCTCTTGATAAGAGAGAGAACTCAACGAGAGAGAGCGCAAGGGTTTAGTAGAGAGAACTTGAGAAAAGAGAGCTTGATGAGAGAGAGAGAGAGAGGAGGTTTGATGAGTGTGTGTGAGAGAGAGAGCTTGAGGAGAGAGATGGGTTCAATGATGGGTATGACATTTAAAAAAAAAAATAACTATATCGGGTGAATGGTGAATAGTAACTAATGTATAACATATCTCGAAAAAGCTTTACCCCCTCCCAAAGTATCATTCATGATTTTCAGAGTTTTCCCATCATTTCGATGGAACCATTAAGATCATATCATGTCATCTACATCAAAACATTCCAAATATAACACTTGCACGATACCATTAACATTATAAGCTTTGATCAACAGTTAAAAAATAATAATTGACTAACAATTATAACAGGAATGATATGCAATCAGAACTTTAGTATTCAGATATATTATAAATATGATAATTTATGTATCCTCGTCACTATAATAAAAGTCACGAGTTTAAATTCTGACTCTACACTTCGTCTTATTAATTAAATATTTTATATGTTAGGCTTACTTATTGGGAATAAATCTAGTCCACATATGAAGAGTACATGAGTATTAAGATATATTATTGATAGAGAAATATTTTAACTATAAAAAAATCCCACAAAAATAAATGTATGATCTAACATGTGTCGAAGTGGCTAGATTTGAGATTCTTATAAGCTAGAGAGTGATTAGTGGCCAATTCAAAGGTATTTTAGTTCTTGGAATCACCATATATGGTTGTATAATAGCCTTTAAAAAAATGATATTTACAGTTTTAAAGTGTGTAAGTCTTACATACTTTTTTTTAAAAAAATAAATAATTATAAGACATATGAAAAATTATTTTTTTAAATTAAACCCTATTTTTTAAAAAAATGAGTACGCGAAATTTTTATATCCTAAAATTATATTTAGTATTATTATAAAATAAATAAATAAGGGCAGTGGTGCTACAACGTAGGGAGGGCACCGTAACCCTCACCGAATAGGCAAAATATTTTTATCTCTTTTTTGTTTCTATTTTTAAATTTTTTTAAACTCATTAAATATTAAAAAAATAAAATAAAATTCATAAATTCATTAAACAATAAATACTTAATTGTTAAGTAAAAATAAATAAATAAATAAAAACCCACAGTCCGACTACGATTGGTGACCACCTTCTACATCATAAAGCTCCGTACTGCTGAGCTAGATCCCTGCAAAGAAAATTAGTTGGGGAAAGGTCCACGCAGGAAGATCGAATTACTTAAATCTCCATAAGACCGAATTCGTACACTGACATATAAGAGCTCGGAAAGCCACAATTCCGTGAAGATTTTGCACATCCTATCTATGTTTTTTAATCTTGGGTGGTGAAAAGTTATTAGATATTTTAAAAATACTGATATTATGATATTTATGTCATTTAAATTATGTACATATATATTAATTTTTATAACATATTATCTTATAATAAGATAATTATATCACGTATTTTAAAAATAATTAATATATAATATAAATAAATTTTATGAGAATTAATTTTGGCGATAAATAAAAAAATAAAAAAAGAAACAGAAATGGGTTTAGCTATGCATGGCTCAGCAATGATGAAATAGGTGCCCCAACTTAGGTAATGAACAGGCATGTCACATGCATGAAGATCCTTTCTAGATCTGCGAACCCAAAAATTAGCTTCACGTGTGTTACAAACGGTTCAATATTGCAGCATGTGAATAATTAGTGCATGTCTCCTATTTATAGGTTCGAGTTATTATTATTATAATAATATGTATTTTTGAAAAAAAAAAAAAAGATGTGTTTTTCAACATATATTCAAAATACAAAGAAGAATTATCAATTATTTATCAACTTAGGTAGTTATGGTAATGTAGAACAATAAAGTACTATAGATAATAAAAATAATTAGCAGATTTGTAACGTCACCGGCTTCCGGTCTACCAACCTAATACATAATCTATCAAATTTAATTTTCATCTTAGAATCTATACATTTACAACTACTACATAACTTCATACCTATGTATCAAAAGTTCATACATTTTCATCTATTAACCTAATACATAATCGGTCAAACAAAAGTTTATCAAAAGTTCATACATTTCTAGCTACTACATTATCAGTCTAGCTACTACATAATCTATCCAGTCATCAAAACCACTTACATAGTCATCCTACAAGAGAAACCAAAAGTGATCTTTCAAAAATCTTTATGATATAGTTAGATACAAGATATAAAACCACTCACACAGATAATGTAAAAGCTATAAAATGAACAAAATGTATAATCCCAGGGTCATTGAATATACACTTGTAAGCATCGTCTCAGAAGGTAACTTACCTCAAGCAACAAGTATTTACAGAAGCTTTAGCTGATTGTTGGTTGGCATAAGTCAAGTCGAGACTACCCAATCCAATCATATTCTGAATTATTTAAGTCTGTGTATGTGTGCGCTCAAAGATTAAGAGAGAATTTGTTGTCGAGACTAAACTTAGGACATCTAGAGAGAGAGAGAGAGAGAGAGAGAGAGAGAGAGAGAGAGAGAGAGAGAGAGAGAGAGAGAGAGAGAGAACTTGAATAGCTAGAGCAAAAGGTTTGGAAACATGGTGAGATAAGGGAATGAAATAGCTAGCGAGGAGAAAAAGGGAGGGAAACTAGTCTTCACAGATTCCCTGCATAGTTAGTCTTCCCATTGGATAACATCCTTCAATCTAGGTGCACATCAGATTGGAAGAGGGACAAAGGTAGGTAATGCTGCTCCTCTAGTGAGCGATGTTTGGCCAAGGAGGAATGAGTTTATTCGTTGAGATTCATCCTTTTCGCCTAGCACCATGAATGTAAGACACTTGTTGATAAAAGCTTCTAACGCCTAGCTATGGTTCGTTTGAGGTGGAGTGCGAAGGTGGTGAAGTCTATGACCATTTCTATCTTGCATGAGTTTCTTGCAAAACAATGCCATATTGGTGAAATAAAACTCTCCAACAAATTTGTGTGGGTATCTTATATGTTCCCGAGCATTAGATTCCTTGAATTACGATGTCTTTTCCCCTACATTCACTATTGCTCATGCAAGCTTTTTGCTCACCTATTTCCTTTCCCGTCCTTGACCTTGCTCGCCCAATGTTATGCTTGCCCCTCAACCTTGCTTGCCTAATGCTATGCTTGCCCTAATCTTTTCTCGCTCAACGCCATGATTGCCTATCCTTTGTGTTGAAAAAGTATATTTTCATTCATATCATAATAAACTTTTGATACAGAATATATATCAACGTCCAGAGCCCCACTAATCAAGCCCCGCTAATCAAGCTAGAGCTCTACCAATCAAGCTAATCAAATCTTGGCTATGACTAATTTACAACTATACATCCGAAGACATGGGGAGGTAAGTTTGGGAGAGATGGAGCAACAAGAGCTTCAAAAAGAGCCCGTGATGGAGTGCGGAAGTCAATGATACTGGATAGTATCCGATTAATTAAATATGCCGCAAATATCATAACTTCTCCCCAGTAAGATAATGGCATATAAGCCTCTATTAATGAAGCACAAACAACTTCCAATAACCAACGGTTTTTTCCCTCAGCTACCCCATTTTGTTGGAGTGTGTGTGGACATGTGGTTTGATAGATAATACCTTGTGACTTCAAGAATTGTTGGAAGTCAGAACTCATATATTCCCTGCCATTATCACTGCAATGAAATCAAGGTTGAGCAGCGTACTGTGTGCTTATCATTTAATGAAACTTTTGAAACAGAAAGTTCACTTCACTTTTGCTCTTTGTTACACATACCCATGTTGATCTTGTACAATCATCAATAAAAGTAACAAACCATCGTGATCCACTCAACGTGGGAACATGTGATGGAACAAAAATTCGAGTGAATAACAATAAAAGGAATTGTACTTCTATGCAAACTTAATAGGAATGAAGCACGATGACTCTTTGCAAGTTCACATACATTACACTAAAAAACAGAAGTACTACATCTTGCAAATAAACGAGGAAATAATTTTTTTAAATAACTAAATGAGGTATGTCCCAAGCGTCGATGCTAGAGCATGATTTCTGAGATGTCCTTCTCCCCCTGAGAACTATCCATGGACAATACTTGATACAATTTATTTGAACTGTTTGGCACGAAGTCGAGGTAATACAACTTCCCACATTTGATACTACACCCAATCGTCTGCTTGGTTTGGATGTCCTTAAACACACAAAAATCAGGCGAAAAAATAACAACACAAGATAAGGCAGTGGTTATTTGTGAGACTGACAACAAGTTATAGTTCAAAGAAGGAACAACTAAGACAGAATCTAGCTATAGAGTTTCAATAAGGGATATGGGTCCTTCCCCAGTAACAGTGGTGGAAGCACCATTGGCAGTGGAAACAAATTTTTGTGAGGAATTATGAAGTGATGAGACTTGTCGAGAATCAAAAGTCATATGATCAGTAGCTCTCGAATCAATTATCCATGTACTATTAGAAACAGGTATAGAGATATTACCAGTCGGAGTTGTAGTTGCGGCATGTGCGGAAGCTGTACCAGCATCATTCTCCTCTTTGGTTTCAACAACAGCAACAGTGGGGTTGGATTTTCGTGAATTCTTCTTGTGGGAATGACGGTTGTGATCCCACCAGTCCGGATACCCAACAAGTTCAAAGCACCTACTTTTGATATGGCTAGTTTGATCACAATGAGTGCATTTGTAAGAATTTTTGTCTGCACCAATTTTTTGGGGATGAGTTTGAGGGGACCGATTATGTGCCACCATAGCTGAGGCTTCAAGATCTTCAGAATCAGCATTCATCATTGTGCAACGGACAGCTTCACGACGGATCAAAGCATAACATTCCTTGAGTTTAGGAATAGGATCCCTTCACAAAATTTCACCGTGAATTTGTTTGAAGTCGCCATCTAATCCGGCAAGGAAAATGTGCACCCATTGACATTGCACTGATTTTTGATAAGTTTCAACATCTTTAGAATTCTCCATGAACATGTTATCATGGTGATCCAATTCACCGAAAATTTCAGTCAACTCTCCATAATTCACAGAGATTATTCCCCCCTCTTGTTTGGCAGAGAAAGCTTTTTGATTCAAGGTATATACTTGCAACTCATCCGATCCATCAGAGAAAACCTTAGATAGAGCTGTTCAAATATCACGAGCCGTAGGCAAGCAAATGTAACGTTTCATAATGTCTGGGGTCATAGACATCAATAGCCATGTCTTGACTTTTTGATTATCCGCGTACCACTTTTCGTACCCAGCATTCTCCTTTGTAGGAATGGGTGAGGTGTCATGGATATAGGAGAGTTTCTTTTTTTCAGCAATATACATCTCAATAATCTGAGATTATAGATCATAATTCGTTTCATTGAGGATGATGCCTGCATTGAAGGAGGAACCTTCAGATTGAATGATGATGGGTGCAAGATTGCTCATGGTGTGGTTTGTTCAATGGTGGGGTTAGGTCTTTGAGAGGTGGGTCAAGGATGAAGAAGAAAAATCAGAGTATTCCAAGATTTGTTGTGGCTCTAATGCCACGTTAAAAAAGTATATTTTCATTCATATCATAATAGACTTTTGGTACAGAGTAGATATCAACGTATGAAGCCCCACTAATCAAGCTAATCAAATATTGGCTATGACTAATTTACAGCTATATAAAAAAAGACAAGAATAGGAAAGAACCACTAAAACTAATTACATATATCTCAGTCCTCCATTTCGACACTTTGTTTGCTCTCAACCTAGGTTGGTTGCTCGTTGCTTTGCTCGTCTATCATTTGGTCACCATTATTATTTTGCTTTTTCTTTATCTTGTTCTCTCGGTTTATCCTTCCTTTTAGCACGTGACTCCAAGTGGATAATATATTAAGCTGACATTAAGTGGTTTGTTCCCACTAGCGTTCGACGGGATTCTCACAATATTTTATTATTTTTCGTTTTGTAGATGTGGAGAATAGAGAAAAGATATGAAAAGAAGAAAAAGCCCCTCCCCCAAAATAATTGCATTTTTGAGGTGCATGAGAGAGGATATTAATGCTGCCCAAAATTAGAGAGACAGCAAGTTAAACAAGGTCGTAAAGTTAGGTATTTTATATTTATTTGATCTGTTGCCATTCAATTCCCACTATTATGGACCCCATAAAGGTTGAAGTTGAGGAATGTCGCTTGATCCATCAACAATCATCAAGACTGTCGTGATAGAAGGGGAAACTAATTTTTCTGATTGGATAAAACTGTCCTTTGGGTAAGGATTAGGAAAAGATAACAACAACAGAAGAGTCAATCATTCACATCATTTTTACTTTTTCTTTTTATAAGCACTCAATCCGTCACCTGAAAATACATTATTGTGTTTAATTAACTCCCACTTGAAAGGGATGCCTGTAATTTCCTTGCCAGATTCCACCCAATTCGACAAGTGTCCGATGGCTCTCTCTCTCTCTCTCTCTCTCTCTCTCTCTCTCAATTTACTATTTTTATACAACTTAATTATAAAAAAAATAGAATTATTTATCATTTTCTTCTCAACATTTATTTATGTGACATTAATAAGACATAATAAATAATTTTTAATAATTAATACTATATTGTATGGCATGATAATTATATTATATAAAAAAATAATTCTATACATTATACTACCATCTTATTTTTATCTTTATCACTATTAAATAATTATTTTCTATATATTTCTTTATTATTTAATAATAATAAATATATCATATTTTATTTAATAAAATGAAAATAAAAATAGAATGTGATACGTAATATTATTAAAAGAAATGATAAATACGTTAAAAATTTAAGTAAACAAAAATAAAAATTTTATGTGCAGTCATTTTTATACACTTCAGTGATATAATTGGTTGGATATTAAAAAAATATTAATCTAGCCAATCATATTAATAAAATGTATAAAAAATATGTAAAAGTAACTGTATGTAGCATTACCCAAACAAAAATAACAAGTTTGAATTACACGATTTTACATTGTTAGGTGATCCCCATCCTTTCCTCGTGGGAATGATGACGTACACGTCCGAGTTCCTATCAGGATAAGAGGGGCCCGCAATCCAATCCTTTCACTTTGTGCCTTCACCCAAATCATGATTTGCATTTCAATCACAGGAAATTACAATATCCCTTCCACCTCAGTTCACAAAACAATTCCACAAGAAATAACTGATGCACTACAAATTACAAACCATTCACTCCTTTTTACAAAAGAAAAAAGAAAATAGGTTACTTATCCTTGAATTTTGTACACATAAAAAGGGAAATTAGGTATGATTTGAATATTAAAATAAGACGAGATAAAAAATTTATGAGTAATAATAAAATGATTTGTAAATAGTAGTGAAATATTTTGAATTAAGAAATTTTACAAAATTATAAAAAATGATAGATGAGAAAGAAAAAATTGAATAAAAATATTATAAAATTAAGATATTATTATAATATAATTTTTAATATTAATTCTATTTTGAAATTTAACGAAATTTAAAAAAGTTAAATTATTTTTTATGTTTTATTTAAAAATTTTAAAAAATTATAATAATTAAATAATAATTAAATAAAAAAATTAAAATTATTTATATTTAAGTGACGTTTAAAATGTCAGGCGACGAGAGGAGAATCTCCGACGAGCCCTGGCTATTAAACTGAAGGTTGAAATAGAAGATAAGGGAGCAAGAAAAAGGAAAAATAGCATGAAGAACGTAAAGAAATATATTTGAAAAAATAATAGAGAAAAAGTAGAAGAAAACGACAGCGGGGAAAGAGTAGCATAGAAATTTAGTGCTGTGCAGAGAGTGAGATAGGCGCCAAAGCAGTAGCTAGGGAATTGTATACGATATCTGGGTAGCAGTAAATATGCCTCTTACTCAGTCAATTGGTATTTTTATTTATTTATTATTAAGGACGATTTTTTCAATTCACACGTGGGCTGGTTCTTCTATACAGTATACAGTTTCGGTGCTAGAGCGGTAGCAAAATTATCTTTTTTAATTTATAATTTTTTATTAAATATCAATAAATTATAAATCATTTACTTAATTATTAATTAAAAATAAATAAAATATATAAAGTGTCAAAATGAGTTGTCAACAAAATAGCATTTCTCTTCATTGCTACACGGAGTGGCGAGTCACATACGGCTAAGTACCGGGCACGGATTTCCATAAGACAATGTTAGAATATGTTCACTAAATATCCATATTAATAGAAATAAATTTTTTTATTTTTTTTTTAAGCATTTTTAAAATATTCTTATTTATTAAAAAAATAAAAATAAATAAGAATTACTAATAGTTACTTTCTTAACCATTAAGAAAAAAATAAAAATATATGAGTTAATATATTTGATAGACACATTTGATAGTCATATTATCGTTTTCTATTTTTATATATATTTTATATTTTATATTTTAAATAAATTAATAATTAAATAAAAAAAGGTTTAAGAGGATATTTCTAATAAAAAATTAATGAATAGGCCAAATTTAAAACCATAAAATCTAATTCCATTAAAAAAAATAATTGTGCTCATAAAATAAGTAACGTAGTTTCATGTGATTTGTTAGTTTTATCTTATGATAAAAATAACTTTACAATTTAACGTATCATATAAATACATATTATTTTATGAGTTTACTTTTATGAGTAATACTACTTAATCTCCAAAACTTCCACACACCACATTTTTTAAAAATTTTAAAATTTTTAATATATTTTTAAAAATTTTTATTTGAGTTTATTCTTTTTAAACTAATTAAATTATTCTATTAATCATCCATATATTAAATGTTTGATAAAAGAAAAAAATAATAAAAAGAAAAAAAGTGTGGTGTGTGAAGATTGTGTATATAGTAGAAGGCTGTATAACTTTTTCTATATGTAATTATTTTGTAATTAAAGTATTTTTCTTTAAATTTATATGCAGATTTGAGAAAGTGGTGAGCTCCAAATATTATTAAAAAAATATTTTTAATGATGGGGTCCCGCCAATTATGAATATATTTTCCATAAACTAATATCACTTATTAAATAAAAATCTTAACTACATATTAAAATTGACGTCACACAGTACTACTAGTCTATACTCATTTAAGTTGAGGGTTCATTTATTTATTAATTTTTTATATTTATGTTTTTCCCCATTTTCTCCCCTCCTTTTCCCAAACCCCGTGACCTGAGCTCCCACGATGCCACTAGTCCCCATTGATATCGCCACATTGCTAGGTAACTCTCACTCTCACTCTCTCCCCACTTTCAATCATGTTGTGGATTTTGTTTGGATTGCTTGGATTTATAAATTGTTTTGGATGGAGTTAAGATTTTAGATATATATATATATTTTTGGATGCACTATGTTGTGGGGATGGTGGTGAGTAATGGTAATGTCAACGAGGATATAGGGATAAGAATGTTGGCGCTAATTAAAAAAAATAGAAAAAATAAACTTCTCAAGGGTTTTACTTGGGATGGGGGGAATGGGATTTAACAGTAGCTTTGGGATGGGAAGGGCTTGAGAATTTCTCAAAACTAAGAGAAGAAGCTTGTATGGAGAAGAGAAAGATTAGGCATGGGGGCTTCAAGCTTGGCGAGTGGTCAATCTTCTTTATGTTTCCTCAACCTACAGTACTCGAATTAGGGAAGACATCAATGATAAGAGTTGAGATGCTCTTAAATGTCTATTTAGATGTTGAAACTGTTTTGGCCATAAGAAACCAAGTGAGATGGTTTGTGTTTCATTTAGCTAACCAAACGGGACCTCATAATTCTTAAAATTTATGGTAATTTTATTTCAAAAAATACCAAAAAACAAAATATTTTTTAATTCCAAATATTTTTTACTCTATCATCTAATTACTATCTAATTATAATTTAAATTAAAAAATTAATACAATTTTTACAAACTTCAAAACAGAAATTATATTCAAACAATATTTTAACTTTATAATATTTTTACTCAATTTCATTTATCTTATTTCTCAAAACCCAATAGTTTTTGTTTGAATAAACGTTTTTTAAAAGTTTTTGTTTATTTTGTAAGAATTGTTTTAGTTTGTATTTTGTATTTTTTTAATTAAAATCTAGTATAAAAAACTGGATGAAGAAGGGAAACCATTTTTTTTTATTTTTATTTTTAACGTTCAAAGATGTTTGGATTGAAATTAATGATTCTATTTTAAGAAAATTAGGAAATTGTGCATGACTGAAATCTTTATAGAATGTTTGAGTAGTGTAAACCACAAGAGTAGTTAACCATTAATGATGTATTTATCTCTTTCGCTTAAGGAAAATATTTAATATATATAAAAAAGATTTATAAGAAATTACCTTACGAATTGCGTGGAAATGAGATTATAAATATTTATTTTACCTAACTCCTCTTTTTAATTAAATAAATTGGTTAGAATCTAAATTAGAAATATAAGTACTGATATTTAAAGCAACATTTTACCAAGGCTATATTCGGGCCACATGCCCCGGTTTTTGTGATGGTAGAAATACTGATAGGTATACGGAGAATTTAATTCATTGTCGTATTTGGTCCACGTGTTACCCTTATAGATGATCCTGGGAACGTAGCACGAAACACCCGCCCCGCCATTCGGGTGCACGTAGCGTTTTCTGCCGACGTGGTAATGTTGTGAAGTATAAATAGCATTTATTAAATAGACGGCGATTATTAGACGACAGAGCTCCGTAAAATCCACTGAAAACCAACCATCGGGCCCCAATTTAAATTCACGAGCCAAACTCGTCACGTGTTAGACACACGTGTGAGGATGAGTATCACTATTTTTGTGGTACAAAAATGCTGTAATTCCACCGACCGGTGGGAATCGAACACGGTAGTGTGCGAGTAAAGACCCACGCACGTGGTAGGGCACCGGACCAGCCGGTCGCCCTACCGGACATATCGGTAACTCGACCACCTGCTGATAAAATTGTCTTCTTTTAAAGAAACAGGAGAAAAGGAACGGTGAAGATCTCAGAGAAGCATAGAACCACTCCTGCACTGCGCTAACAAATTAATCTCTTTCAGTCTCTTGCCTTTTGCTGTGTTTGAAAGCTTTTTTTTGTTTTTGCTTTGCCTCTGTTTCTAGAGTTCATGTGAGGAAGGAGGCTGTAGGTGGGTAAAGAAAGTGGATATTGGTTTTGGATTTGAGGTGGGCTTCTTGCTTTTGAAGTCTTGTGTTTGCGTCTAATATGGAGAGAGATTTCTTGGGTTTGAACTCGAAAGAACCATTGGCCGTGGTAAAGGAGGAGATTATCAGTGATGGGTGCAAAGACACTGGTATGTTCTTGTTATATGCTTCGGATTTTTTATTTGGAATCTAGAATATTTGCCATAATTTACGTGTATCTATTTAATTTGCTCTAATTGGTAAATTTGTGTGCATGGCTAGTAATACTCAGATAGTCAGATACTAAAGAAAAATTTCCTAGAATGGTTTTCAAGGCCGATGTATTTTTATAGAAAAAATCTTGACTAAGTAGTCTTTTTTTGAATATTACAGATTAGACCTATTGTTATTACATGGCGTTAAAAACTTTTTTTTTTTTTTTTAAATATTTTTCTTCTTTTAATTGGATAGCACAAATGTTTGGTCTTCAAGTTTATAATTATTTGGATGAATACATGTGGGTCATCCGACTTCCTGTAAGTTTTGTCAAAATATCCACCTTAGTACTAGTAATTTTGTGAATCCTTAGGAAAAGCACTTTGTAGATACCTACAAGGAAGACCCTTGTAACGCTTTTGTTTGTGACTTCAGTATTTCCAGTCTCTCTATGCAATCCGGAAGAAAAAAAAGAAAAGAGAAAACAGAGAGGAGGGGAGGGGAGAACGAGAGAGAACGAAGAAATCTCTCTATTCGACGTTGTCCTATGATTTTTCTTTGTACTTTTCATACTTGCTTTTCACAAATCTGCTTTATCATAAAGGGGAAGAAGGTAAATACTGCATCAAGCTGAAAATTTTCTGAGGATCTGTACTGTTTACTGGATGCTGCAGGTGTACAATGGCAATTCTCAAACAAGGGCTCTGCCCTTTCGCATTTGATGTCTTTCAAGATTGCTCAAGAAGATAAGACCAAAAAAATTGTCTCAGATCCTCTCATATCATCTGGATTTATGAATATCTCCACTGCAGATGCTTTTGATACCAGTAAAAAGCGATCCATGGGTGAAATCCAGGTTTGGTATTATTCCATTTCTTATTGAATATATTTGTTTGCATTTAGGGACCGTTTGAGCATTAAATGGAAATAAAACCGTTTTGCTTTGCTTGTGCATGAATAACATTTTAGACAAGTTTAATTGGTTTACTCTGTATTTGAACAGAGTCATTCTTATGTCGTAAAAGGGTCCTTTTTTAAACACTAAAATGTTATGAAACTTTCTGTTGGGATCTTGGACTCCCGATGTTTAGGATGAAAGTCCTTAAGCCTGTGGCTTGAATTTTTTGCTTTCTGTTGCCGTACTTAAAAAAAAAAAAAATGGAGATTTCAAGTTCTGTTAAAGCACCCGCTTGGTTGGTTATCAGCATGATATCGTTTCCGAGTCTCGACTGATATCTTGTTTCCCTTGCCCACGTTGGTTTCTTGCTTTTACTATATAGAAGTCGTTCAATCACGATAGGCAAGGTGGCACTCATTTTTCCCTGACTTCTTATCCTGTGCCACATGATCTGCATTCTGTGCACCGTCCTCATGATGTGAAGATGTTTTCTGTTTCAAACCAAGCAATTTCAGTTTCAGTTGGAAACCCTTTCTTCAAGAATCATTTTGCTCCTGGTCAGAATTTGGTTGGCACCACTGTGCAGCAACCATTACTTGGAGGAATTCCAGTTACCGCTCCTCATACAGTTATTCCCACTATTTCTTGCATTGCTGGGACAGCTGAACCATGGTAATTTTGTTGTTGTAATTTTTATCACATTTTCTCCTACAACTTAATATTTCTGTAGTATTGAATGTCTTACACGGGATATTGCCTGTAGGACTGGCGTCAAGGCTTCTGGGTCTCCTGCTCAATTGACCCTCTTTTATGCAGGTGCCGTGCATGTCTATGATGACATAACCCCTGAGAAGGTATTCTCTCTCTTTCCTCCACATGCATGTACATTCTTTGTACACAAACACACCATAAACTTGTGGTGGTTATCAAGTTCCTATTGGGTCATAGGTGAGCTTAAATTCGGCCATCTTTTCCAGGCTCAGGCTATAATGCTTCTGGCTGGGAATGTGTCTTCTCTTTCTCTTAACAATGCCCATCCAAAAACACAAGTTCAGGCACCTACCTCAAAATTAGCAGCTGGTGATGTTCCTGTGAATCAGCCCATAAATACACAGCCTTGCTCTGGTCTTTCAAGCCCTATATCTGTCTCTTCACATACTGGTACCCAATCAGGAAGTGGGTCTACTAGCAATGATGAATTGATGGCAGCTAAAGCCAATGGAGTTCCACATACTGTTAGCAAAGTGGAGCCTCAGAAAATATCTAATGTTGTGGGATCTGTTGCTGTAACCCCGATGTTTCCATCTGGTAAGGGTTTGCCATGAAGGGTGATGTAAATAAAACTCTGAAATGAAGAACTCAATTATTCTCTGACCTTTCTTGAACATACCTGAAGTATATTGAATTTATTCATGATATGTTTTAACTGGTATCTTATTTTATTGCCATGTACAATTCTTAACTTGTTCTTAAAAAAGAGAAGGAAAATATTATAGCAAAGGAAGCTTCAATTTTCAGCATGCATCATTTAACTGAATCCTGAAATTGTCATTCTGCGCGTTGGATCTGATGATTACTAATAATTAGATTTACTATTTCACATCACTTCATAAGAATGACATTCAATATTCTGTGCAGCTGTTCCACAGGCACGAAAAGCATCCTTGGCTCGATTTTTGGAGAAGCGCAAGGAAAGGTCAGTCACTTTACAAGATGTGTTAGCCTTTTCTGGTCTACCAGAACCCTTGAAACATTTCAATAGTAATACACAAGGTCTTTCTTAATGCAAGCTAGGACCTATGATTGTTTGAGTTTGCCATCTACCTATTTGCGTTGTGGAAGAGGCCATGTTCAAACCTTATTTTGAGGTTCTATATTGAATTGGGTATTGCTTATAATTTTTCAGGGCATAAATTCAGCGGGCAGCTTGATTCTTCTTACTTGCATCCAGCAAACTTGATTATATATTCAGTAGTTAGAAATTCTGCTTCTTTTCCTGCAGTTTGAGCATTAACTAGCCTTTGTTCAATGCATGCAGGGCCATGAATGCAGCGCCTTACAACCACATCAAGAAGTCTTCTGAGTGCACCACCCAAGAATGCGATGGTGCAAATTTTGCAAGTCCTGCTCCAATCTCTCTCTGTCAGCAAGGAGAGTAACCCATCATGTATGAGGCGAAATTAGGAAGGGATTATTGCAGATTTATGTATTAAGTTGAATATGTAAGCAGATGGATTTCAGAGAACTCTAGACCTGACTCTGTTTAATTTCGAAACTTAACCAAGTTTCGATATATAGTTGGTGTAGGGTTTACCCCTTATTATTTCGAATGCAGTCGGATCCTTCATTTCCGAGATGACATTAATTTAGTACGATATGCAACTTTTATAAGTATTGGAACTTTATGGAAACAATTGCCAGTCTTAAGATTGTATTTGCTGTTTGTTCCAGATTTCCCTGCTATTTAAGGAATTTTTTTGACCATTGAAATCTCAGTGTTTGGCTCTTGAGTTACTTGGAAAAGTTCTTCTCCAGATCTTGTTTATTTTCATCCAGTTTTCTTATTTCATTCTTAACTACCTTGCTTTAATGAAGCCGTGACTGCTAATTTTACGTAGGAAGAATACCTCTGTTAAAAGAAAAGTACTGCCTCTACATTTCTGTAGTATTGTATTTCATATGCCATATACGATTAATGAGATGAAAACCTATCCCTTCAGTAGCCAATGGCTGGGAATGTAAATGAGAAGAGGTGAAACGTCATCTCATTTAAAGATTCAAACTGTCATTATGTACTTCATATTGCGTGAAAATAAATTCAAAGAGTAATGAGAATCGAGATTTTAAAAAAAAGTGGCAGACAGAGATGAAGTTGAAGGAAGAATCTCAAATTGTGAAGTCTATCCATGCATACACGCAACACAACATTCACGTGCTCACAGTACGACACGACAACAACTAACGAGTGGCTGCCCCTCCTCCCTACCACATTAATAATTTAATGGTTCTTATCAATCCCTCCCACCAGAGGTTGGATGCTATTCCTTTGTTTGTTTCTTGGGAAAACTAAAAAGAAGAAAGAAAGAAAGAAAATATTCCTGTATCTAGTTGCCCCCACTTGCACATTTACCGCAACTTAGAACAGAAGTAAAGCCAAAAAATATCTATCCCACGTTTTTCTAATGGAAAGTTTGTGACGAATACCGTGTGGGTCACAGCTGTAGCTCTTTCAAGCTTGCAACCAATCAGAGAAGACCATTTCTTTTCTGGTGACGTAAGACTTGTCACCACCATTAAGGTCACTTTCGAGGAGGCCTAGGTAAAGAAAATTAGGAACCTATATAATAAAATAGAAAAATTTTTCTTGTCATATTCACACTTTACACATCATATTTATTTGATTTTTTTTTATTTTTTTATAATAAATATGTAGTATGTGAATGATAAATAAAATAATTCAATTAGTTTAATAAGAATAAAATAAAATAAAAAAATAAAATATAAAAAATAATATTTTAATATATAAAATGTGTGATGTAAGATGATGTATAACATTTTTCTATAGTTTAATCTTTGAATTTTATATATAATTAATATATGTCTAACAATTTACGTAAATGTTAAGCTTAAGTACATGTGTTTGGTATTATAGTCTGAACTCGTTTGGATATTTAGAATATTTTAATATATTTATAAATAATAATAAAATAATTTAAATTAATATATTTTATTAAATTTTGAAAAAAATTTGAGTAAAAATATCATAAAATTAAAAAATTATATAAACTTTTACTTGGCTAAAAGTACTTATAGATGAGCAATATAGTCTAATCACAATAATTAAAAATTTCTGTTAGGTTTGGTAGTTTTTTTAAAATAAAAATTCTCATCTTATTTTTATAATTTTTTTTTTAACAAAAATGTTATCTAAAAGCCTCCCATTTTAATACAACCCCCAAAAAACTCATTATTTTTTCTTCACAAACTCATGAAAACTTATGGACAGAGGCAAAGAAATCTTCACCTAGGTCTCTTCACGCTGGACCCTTGGATGGAAATCACAAATCGCGAAATCACCTATGCGAGAGGAAGGGCTCTTCACCTGTGTGAGAGGAAATTGCAAAATCATCTTGGGCTCTTGTATTTGTTGCTGTTTTCCGTGGGTAGCTATTGAGGTTTCTTTTCGGCAAGGTTTCTCTGAAAAGGGCTCAGAGAAGACAATCTCCTTCTTACAAACTGAGAGATAGAGAGAGATAGGTGATCACCACTAGGGGTGAAGTTCCATAATTGCCATTTTACCAAGTTTTAAGTTCCATCAAGCAATGTGAGTATTCTGTCTCCCTGCAAAAGGCTAGCCTTGCAGGAATCCAATCGTGGTCAGTTGCTTTGGAGGCAATTGCTACAGATGCTTCTCTGAGTGTTCTTCTGTATAGTTATTGTACATCCTTTTTTGGGTTGTTCTGTTAGGAGCTCAAATCGTGAAGAAGATCAGGAATGGTGGTTTGGGCGAAAGGGGAAGAAATGAGTTTCGTTGGAATGACCAAACATAGAACTAGAGGTTTGGAGTTCGTGTCTTGCAAAGGAATTGATATGCTAAACTTGAAACAATGTCGTGGGAACCAGGGAAGCTTATGACGTCATTTTTTGTATGAAGTCAAGGTGCTGCGTTGTGAAAGTTAAATGAAGTGCTGCGTTTAGGATAGTTATGCTAGAAATTATATGGTGTCGTTTCAGTAACATGGAGAGCTGCACTGCAATTTGTTCTAGAAGTAGTCCGTGTGTCTTTTAACTAAAGAAGAATAAAAGCAGTTATAAGATTCCATCTTTTGTAAATCTCTGACATTCACACCTATAAGGATGAAAGAGAGTTGGTATTCGGTTTTATGAATTCAATAGTCTAAACTTGTATTTCTTTTTCTGGAGGTAAGGGATCCTGGAAGATCCCGTAGCAATATAGAGTCTCAGTTTTTATCCACTTCCAGCATTTAGTTCTTGCATAAATTACATCATTGTAATTGTATTTACATTTTCACCATTGCCATATACCCAGAACCATAACAATTGGTATCCAGAGCCCTTCAATCCCACCCAAACAGATTCCCTTCAACCAGCCTCCTTCAACCCAGCAATACATCCAGCCTTCTTCAACCCAGAAACTCAACCAGCCTTCTTCAACCCAGCAATACAGCCAAACACCCAAACCCATAAATTCCATTACCAACCAAACAGCCCCTATTACCACCATGGCAGACAACACCCAATCCAAACACCAACAATAAGAAGCATTACAATAACAAGTAGACCACCACCACCAAGAATTCATTACCGTGAAAGCCAATATCCTTGAACTGAAGACGGATGTTCAGGAAATTAAAGATATGATTTGAACCTTTTTCAATCGACAACAAAATCTTCCTCCACCCCCACCACCACCACCACCACCGCTCTAGCTTGAGCTTGAAAACCATGACCTAATAAGGATCAATCTCAGGGATGTCAAATTGGAATTTTCTCATTTTCAAGGGTCTCATTGCTTGGCTTTTTAAAGCCAACCATTACTTTAAATTCCATCAAACTCCACTGCTTCAAAAATTGTTGATGGCTAGTTATCACATGGAAGGGGATGCCCTGGTATGGTTTGAAAATGCCATGGCTATGGGCTTATGCCCCGATTAGGAAGCTTTTTCCAGATCATTACTTCTTCGCTTTGGAGTCACGATCTACAACGATCCCATGGAGATATTGACAAGGCCGAAACAGTCCAGTAATGTGGATGCTTACATCGGCCAATTTGAGCCTGTCCAACTGTTTATGAGGCCTCTCCGATTCTCACAAGTTGAGCTGCTTCCTTAGTGTCTTAAAAGATGAAATTCGTATACTGATCTGTATGTTAGACCCTGTGAATTTACATGCAACATATGGGTTAGCAAAGCTGCAAGAGAAATATCTTCACAATACCAAAAAATCCACTAAACCTATGGAAGAAAAATCCAATTCTGAAGAAGAGGGGGGGAGGGAGGGGGGATTTCTTCATCGGGTACTACTCAAGTGAAAATTACAAAGTGGAGGAAACCTATGGGGGTTACTAAATCAATTTCTTCCGAGCAAATCAATGAAAAGAGATGCAAAGGCTTATGCTATAACTGTAATAAGAAGTGGAACCCCACACACACTTGTAAAACTCGTATCTATCTCTTGGAGTGGATGAGGAAGTGTGTGATGACAAAGAAGACTTGCCAGTTGTTGAAAAAGAGGAAAAAACACAGCTAGAAAAACTAGCCAACAACAATGAGGAGCTAGAAATTTCCTTAGCTGCTTTAGTAAGCACTCCCATGGTGAGAACGATGCGTTTGCTGGGAAGTATTTGTGGCGAGTAGGTGGTGATATCAGTAGACTTGGGTAGTTCCCACAATTTTATAGACTCAGCATTGATAGAAAAGTTGTAGCTACCCATTGATTATGTAGTTAATCTGAAGGTTAAGGTGGCAAATGGCCAAGGCCTTAGCAGTGAAGGAATCTGTAGAATAGCCCAGTTAAAGATACAAGGTAACTTGTTAAACTCTTCTCTTCATTTATTGAACCTTGCGGGGTGTGACATTATACTTGGAGTCCAATGGCTAGAGACCTTAGGCCCAATAACTTGGGACTTTTCGAAATTCCTAATGACTTTTGTGTTGGAAGAGAAAACGATAGAATCGAAGGGTTTGAAATTGAATCCTTCAGTTGTGGAGGATAGGGAGAAAATGTTAAAGTCCACTATGCCCAAAAGGAAGGGAATCCTCTTGCAACTTATGTGTGATGGGGGAGAAGAACAAGAGAATGGAAATATGGGTGAGCCATTTTCAAAACTGCTTGAGGAGTTTAAAGGGGTATTCAATGAAGCCCAAGGGTTACCGCCACCTTGTGGACATGGCCATTAAATAGTCCTTAAGGAGGGCACTCAACCCATAACAAATAGGCCCTATCGATGGCCTTATTACCAGAAAATGAAAATTGAAAGGATGGTGGTTGAGTTGTTGACATCGGGCTTGATTAGACCTAGTTCTAGTCCTTTTTCCTCCTCTATTTTGTTGGTTCGTAAAGTTAATGGCAGTTGGCAGCATTGTGTGGATTATAAGGCACTTAATAAGGAAATGGTAAATACAAAGTAACCTATTCTTGTGATCGATGAGTTGTTGGATGAACTCTTCAAAGCGGTGATTTTTTTCTAAGCTAGACCTTTTGTCAGGCTATCACCAAGTGAGAGTGGTGCCTAGTGACATTCGTAAAATGGTGTTCCGGATCCATGAAGGCCATTACGAGTTATTGATGATACCTTTTGGCCTCACCAATGCTCCAACCTCATTTCAATGATTAATGAATGATGTATTCAAACCCTTTTTGAAGAGATTTGTGTTGTTTTTTTTTTTTTTTTTTTTTTTTTTTTTTTTTTTATGACATCTTGGTTTATAGTAAATATCGGGAGGAGCATGTGAATCATTTGAGGGAGGTTTTGAAGATGCTTCAACAGCACTGCTTGTATGCAAAAAAATCAAAGTGTCGGTTTGCCATTGACGAAGTGGATTATTTTGGCCATATCATCAATGCTGAAGGTGTGAAGGTTGATTATTCAAAGATAGCTTCTGTGCTAGAATGGCCCGAGCCTAAGAATGTGAAGGCCTTACGAGGATTCCTAGGGCTCACAGGGTATTATAGGAAATTCATTTGAAATTATGGGCTTATTACTGCCCCTCTAACCTCTTTACTAAGGAAAAATTCTTTCTCTTGGAACTTGGAGGCTAGTCAAGCTTTTGCAGCTTTAAACTAGTTCTAAAACTCCCTAATTTTAGTAAATCCTTTGTGATTGAGTGTGATGCTAGTGGAAAGACATTAGGGCCGTGTTAATGCAAGAGGAAAGGCCATTAGCATATATGAGCAAGGCCTTGAAAGGAAAGGCATTGCTGCTGTCCATTTGCGAAAAAAAGTTGTTTGCCCTAGTTACAACAGTGCAGCGTTGGAGGCCTTATCTATTGGGCTAGCCTTTTGTTATCAAGATTGATCAGCAAGTTTTAAAGTTCTTGCTAGAACAAAAAGTGGGTACCGTGGCACAACAAAAATGGATCACGAAACTTATGGGCTTTGATTTCTCTATTCAATATAAAAGGGGCAAGGAAAATAAAGTCGCTGACACACTTTCTAGAAGAATGCAAGAAGATGACGTAGGGGAAGGTTATTTGTCCTTAATTTCCAACATTTGACTGGATTGTGGATTTGAAAAATAGTTACAAGGCTTCAGCTGAGATGGCCGATTTGTTAGATAAACTGCAGAACAACATTTCAATGCTACCAGGTTACACTTTCCAAGAAGGACTGATTCTAAAGAAGGGCAGGTTGGTGCTAGTGCTAGATTCCACATTTAAAAACAAAGTGTTGGATTATTTGCATGTGGACCCATAGGCTGGTCATACAGGTTTTTTAAAAACCTATCAATTGGCTAAGAGAGATTTCTTCTTGGAAGGGATGAAACGTGATATCAAGAGGAAGGTAAGAGAGTATGATGTTTTCCAGGTGAACAAGAATGAAACAGTGACCCCACCTAGTCTACTACAACCCCTGCCAATCCCTAACCAAGCTTGGGCAGACATTTCATTAGATTTCATTGAATGGCTACCGTTATCAAATGGGGTGAGTGTCATATTAGTAGTGGTGGATCGCTACACTAAGTATGGTAATTTCCTTGCATTATCACACCCTTACATAGCCCAGGGAGTTGCTCAGATTTTTTTGGATCATGTGTTCAAGCTACATGGATTTCCTAAATCAATAGTTTCAGACCCCCAATGTTTTTAAGTTCTTTCTGGAAGAACTTGTTTGAGTTGTAGGGGTCTACACTGAGTTTTATCTCAGCAAATCATCCTATGTCTGATGGAAAAATTGAGGCTCTCAACAAATGTTTAGAAACTTATTTACGTTGCTACATAGGCTCCAAACAGAAACAATGGAGTAAGTGGCTTCCTTTGGCAGAATATAGTTACAACAATTCTTATCATACTTCGACAAAAATTTCACATTTCGAAGCATTGTATGGGTATCCTCCCCCTTGTCTCTTATCTTATGTACCAGGTACTTCATCTACAGATGCTATGGATCGACTCCTACGAACAAGAGAATAGATAAGGGAGCTGTTAAGGGCAAATCTCGAATGGGATCAAAATTGAATGAAATTTTTTGTAGATTAGAGGAGAACAGAAAGGAGCTTTGACGTTGGAGAGTGGGTATACTTACATTTATAGCCCTATCGATAGAACTCGGTGGTGAGGTGCCTGAATCTAAAACTATCACCTGAATCTAAAACTATCACCGAGGTTTTTTGGGTCATTAAAATTCTTCAATGGATTGGAATTGTTGCCTACCGCTTGGATCTCCCAGCTTCATCCCAAATAAACCTAGTCTTCCACGTTTCTTGCCTGAAAAAGAAGTTTGGATCCCATATCCAATCCATTCCCACACTGCCACCCATGGATAAAAATGGGGATATCCAACCGGAGCCAGAAGAAGTGGTAGATTGGCACATAAATAAGCTTGGGCATAGGGCGGTGACAGAAGTATTAGTGAAATGGCTTGGGGCTTCTTCCAATGATAACACATGGGAGTTGCTTTGAAGACTTCAAGAGCATTACCCACACCTTGTGGGCAAGGTTCTTTAAGCAGGGGGGATTGTTAGGAGCTCAGATCGTGAAGAAGATCAAGGATGGCGGTCTGGGTGAAAGGGGGAGAAATGGGTTTCATCAGGACGACCAAACATAGAAATGAAGGTTTGGAGTTCATGTCTTGCAAAGGAATTGATATACTGAACTTGAAATGATGTCATGGGAACCAGGGAAGGTTATGGCGTCGTTTTCCGTATGAAGTCATGGTGCTGCATTGTGAAAGTTCAGTGAAGTGCTGTGTTTAGGATAATTATCTTGGAAATGATACAGTGCCATTTCAGTAATGTGGAGAGCTGCGCTGCAGTTTGTTCTAGAAGTAGCCTATGTATCTTTTAACTAAAGAAGAATAAAAGCAGTTATAAGATTCAGTCTTTTGTAAATCTCTGCCATCCACACCTATAAGGATGAAAGGGAGTTGGTATTTAGTTTTATGAATTCAATAGTCTGAACTTGTATTTCTTTTTCTGGAGGTGAGGGACCCTTGAAGATCCCGTAGCAATACAGAGTCTTAGTTTTTATCCATTTCCAGTGTTTGGTTCTTGCATAAATTACATCATTGCAATTTTATTTACATTTTCACCATTGCCATACACCCAGAACCATAACATGTTAATTACGTCTGATCTTATCCACACTTGTGATTTACCACTGCAGAATCTCATGTGAGAGAGAGAGAGGGAAATATGGTTGCTGAAATCACAAAGAGAAGAACTTGTGCGAGAATTTTGTAAACTTTTGTTTTCTTTCCAGAGAAGAACAGCCCAAGAAGGACTTCTTGTGGGCTCCGTTTGGTTATGTTTTTATTTTTATTAATATCTCTCCTCCATGTCAGCCGGTCTGCGGAGTGTGCTTAGGTAAGGGGCTTCTTGGTAGAATGCTTCTTTTTTTAAAATTTTTACATAAAATATAATAAACAATTTAATTTTTTCAAATCTCAATTCAACTTTTTCAAATTTTAAAATAATAATAATATTAAAAAATAATATTTTATTCAACTTTCAACTTTTATCTCAAATTAAAAATTCTCATCTTAACATCCAAACCTAACCGTATTGGAGCTACTGTTAGATTCACATACCCACCCCCTATCTGTAATCTTTCTCTAGGGAAAGCTAACTTTGCCTTGCCAAAGCTTCCATAGGTGGACTCTTAGGTGCTTTCAAGCCAGAACCCTAGAGGCACCCTAAAAGAGATTGGAAGAAGTTAATAAGGGTTAAGTTAGCATCCAATCTCTTTACTGAATGAATAAAAGGGGGTTCCTGTCATGATTTCTTTCAATTTTATGTCCCAATATCATTATATTTCATGTTGAAGTCCATATTACTCACGAGCAGCATTTAATACTGCAAGATTTACAAATTGTTTCTATCACTCTTCCAATTGCAAAAAGTATTTAAGTTAGAAAATAGTAAAAAATCTTCATTCATTGGTGATTTGATAGATACACCTAGGAGTGACAATTGACATTGTTGGTTCAATTTCGGTCCAAAACCGATGGGCAACTGACAAGTTTCATAGATAGTTAAAATCGACAGATTAAGGGGGAGAAAATCGACATGCTTAGTTTCTACGTAATGTCGGTTGATTCGCCAGTGTCCCGTCGATGGCGTGATGAGAGATAGTATTGAGAGAGTTCACATCGCGATGAGAGAGAGAGATGCACGACAGAGTCGCAGATGGCACTGCGTGAGAGAGGAGAGAGAGAATTCGAGAAAAATGTGAATCGAGAGAAGAAGAAAAATGAGGCAGTTCTTAAATCCTAAATCCAAACGATGTCGTTTGGTGTATTAAACTAAACAATGTCATTTCTAAACGGTAAGTGTAAAACAATGCAAGTGAAACCTAAGATACATAATATATATATATACATCGGCTAGTTTGACAGTTTCCTACCGTCTGCAAAGACCGGTTTCATCATTTTCTATACAGCCCTAATATTTAGTCGTGTGGACACAATTAACCTTGTGGTAGTTGGAGTGTTATTAATGTTAGAATAAAGAGGAGAAGATGGTGCATGATATACATGGACAGATGGGATTTATGAGGCTGAGGAAAGATATTTGCATGTGGAATGTGTGCGTCCGACAGAATTGGTTGCTGCTTTATATATGGTGGGAAATCTCACGTGGCTGAGCTGTTTTGTCGTGTACATAACCATAAGACCCACGAAAACAATCTGTTATTGAATTAGTTGTTACTTTGTTGGTTGAAGGGAGATTTGTTAAGCATCAAGACTTGTACAAATGCTCAGTTTGCCCCAGTAAAAACGAGTTGGTATAGATTTCATGCGAAGTGTTGCCAAGGACGCTAGCTAACCTCGAATTTAGATGGATCACTGCACTTACATTCCAGTACATAATCCAAAACCCCAAAAAGCAAGCAATAAAAAAAAAAAAAAAAAATCATTATACATTCATATCTTCTAGTAGTAGAAAGTTGGCATGGAGGAAATAGCCTCCACATTGCTAAAATGGTAAAATTTGATTTGCTAGAAAAATTTAGGGTGTGGACTCCCGCACGACTTGCAAATATAATTTTTCTTACCTTAGAACAACACTGAATATTAATTGATGAGCTATACTACATACTTGATCACTGAAGTGTGTATATTTTCCCAACCAAGATCCAAGAATAATCTTATTACAGATACAATATTATCTGTGTTTCAAAGGGGCAAGCTGTAGTGTTTCAAGTCCCATATCCCAACAAGAAGTATGTAGCGAATTATACATAATGATTTTCGCTCAAGAGAGCAGCACCGTTCAGTGATCAGTAAACTGGAAACATACCAATCAAACCCGGATTTTATGATGGATTCTGGACCAGCTTTGGATGAGTAGCAGCATAGATGGAAGAATTTACATCAGCTTTTAGATGGGACAGAAGATGCTGTACATCTAGACGTAAATTTTCTGATGCTCTCCCACAGAGAGCCAATACCTCTGGTCGAGGTTTGCTGTTAGCTTGCACAGGCCCTCCCTGCCCTTCATAATGGATAACATGATGGCTGTAAAATAACATTGGATAAGCAACATGTAAGAACTTTGAGGCAATAGAAATAACGGAATACCAACATCGTTCTGCAGGAGGATAAGTTTGAAACACTAAAAACCTAACACTTACAGGAAGTCTATGAGATCTGCTATTTCTGATGCTTCTACAGGAGTTGATGTCTGTGAATTCCTTCCGAAGACATCAACCAGTATGCTTAAAAGTAAGGAGAGGGTCTGAAAGACATGCCAGAAAAATAAGCATTAGAAATCAAAACATTTTTCGATATACATGACACATTCTGAGAAACCCATTCAAAAGTGGATCTCATGCTTGGAAATCCTTCTCAGAAACTAAAAGATCAGATTCATACTTCTTTTATGCGCTAACATTGGTAAAGGGAAATGATTAACAGAAAGAACGATTAGCAGGCCTAAACAATATGGAAATAATAAGTTCTGAAACCTAACTGCAATGTGCTCTAACGATTTTTTTTTTTTTTTTAATTTTTAATTTTTTTTTTTTATAAAAAAAAACTATCCAATTGCTCCAACATAATCTCATTTAGTCATATTATATCAAAATAATAGCAAATACAAGAGATGCCCGCATTACTAAGGATGCAATGTTTATGGAACCACTATAAAGGGGAGCCAAAAAGAAAAAAATGCACTGTGGAATACAATAAAAGACAGGATGGCCAACGACACAGCCAAGTTGATACACCAAGGACAGGCATCCCCAATTTGAACAATAAAACAAGAAAACGAATATAAGCAACAGTTCCCCTTAAAATTGACAAGTGGAAGTCAATATAAATTAAGAGAATCTAATTTGCTATGTTGATTTTCTCCTCATTCAAGTCAATCTGAATTCATGTTTTTAGCTTAGTTACTTTGCACAGGTGGTACAAGAGATTGCTGTGCTTTTCCTGAGTCAACACATCATGAATGAACTGACCATTCAATGCAATCAACTGGCCATCAAAATGGGTAGCAATCCATTTTCCTCATGCTCTATGGGTGGCCTTAAAGAATTTTCTACTAGTAATGGTCTAACGACCTAGGTTTCTCTGGAAACCCTTTACTTGGACATACAAAAGATTGGGCTCAACAAATATTTGGGAATACCTTGATACGGGCTAAGCAAATGACCACTGGTGTCTCCTTTTTCCCATGGCCACTGTCCTACACCTGCCTTTAATGTGATTACCTCACACTTCCCCCTTGCTCTCCACAAATGAGGAATTTGTGCCCCACCCCTCCACCCCGCACTTCCCTCCCCCCCCCCCCCCCCCCCCCCCCCCCAAAAAAAAAAAAACACCTCATCTACTTAAATTTGAGGCCGTCCAGACTCAAGATCCTCAAAGTCTATAATTCTGCACCCCAACTGTCTAGAATCCTCTTTACCAATTGGAGAGGGTTCTATGGCAGGAAATATTAACTGGGCTTTAACCTAATTGATCCCTACACCCACTGTTGGAAAGAGAACCTCATCCATTCCATTTTTATCCTCCAACTGCATCCAGCATCCATCCAATCTGCCGTCCTCCTAATCCAACAAAAGATTCCTTAAATCTACCTCCCTGACCTGAAAGGCCTCTTCAATTAGTGTACAAACTCAAATCTCAGGTGTTGCCGGCGTACAGGTCATGACCATCAGAACCACCTCCAGCGGTGTGGTCTGGTCCTTGCTGGTTCATGGGCTTGCCTCACAAGCACCCTGTCCCTTCTAAACATAATCAGGGCCAGCCCCTATTACGTTTTTGTCTTATCCCACGGGTTGAGGCCCATTGCATCTGGCCCAGGTCCATCTTGGCCTTTCCTCTATTCAGGTTCTCAGGCTAAAGTCTATTGGAATGGCCCACCCCATGAACCATAGTAACTGGCCCATTTGTGCCCAAGCCACCCTTTGTCTTTTCTTTAACCAAACCACCATCTAAACAGCTCAAGCCCAAGCCCACCTCCTGATTCTCCTCAACACACCTTAATAAACTCCCCATCCTCTCCTGCAAAAAGTCTTAACTGCTTTTTCATTTCTAGCAGAGTGCTATACATGCCATCCTCTTTCAAGCCGACAGCACAACTGCTACCACCATTTTGCCTCTGAGCATCTATTGTCCCCATTGGTACAACCAATCCTCCCTTGACCAGCGCCTCCTCTCAGACTAGTAGGCATGTCAGACCTTCCCCTCTTCCTGTTTTGTTCATATGTAATAATGGCACTGATACCCTTGTCTGTTGGAGGACCTCTCTGTACGACCATGTGACTGGTTCACCGCCACCTTCTCCACCGACGGCACCTGAAATGCCCCTCCTCTGTTGCTGCCACATAGCCACCCTCTCTTCCAGCCTCCCCAGTGCATCCACCAACTTCCTCCATCCCTTGTCGTCCCTCTCCTTTGGGATGAAGATGAAGTTCCTACTACCACCACCTCCATACTCCACTAAAGCCATATAACAGCTGCAGGAGTTAGAACATCTCTGCACAATGAACCCTCTGTCTCCCTCTCGATGAGCTGTATAGAACTCTCTTCCTTCGCCCATCAAACAGTCTCCAAAGCTTTGGCAAACCAAAATACCGTGAACATCCCCAGCCTTATTTCCTTCACAACTCTCCAGCTCCTCTCAGTGACATGTAAATATTTTCCATCCCTCGTCAACTCAAAAGCTTTTGATTCAATGACTATCTGTTTTAGAAATCCCATTTTTCAGCTCTAGTATAACAGTAACCTTGCCATTAAACGCCCCCAGCCACTATTGAACGCGTTATGCGCACAGAGAGAAAACTACTATTTGTTCGGACTTAAAACTGGATGACTAAAAAAATAACTTCAAGGGATTATCTAGTGCAGCATTTGAACATCAAGATTATTATGGAAATTATTGTCATGAAGAATAGATTCAACTAAGGAAAGTCTATGGGGACACTTCCGTCAACTTTGATCTGTATGTTAGAATGTTGAGGGGAAGGAAGAGTAACCTTCTTCCTCTCCTTTTTGCATGAACCATACTCTTTACATGGTATCAAAGCAAGATTCTATGGTTTAATCGCAGTTTTTTCGTTGAACTACCCACAGGGGTGTGCCTTTATGTAACTCTATATGAGCTTCTCTTAGTAACCAGAAAGAAACTGTGGCATGAGAAAAAAATCACTAATGGGGTGTCATTGCATTGGTTGATGTTTTCTTTGGTAGCCTATGGTGTGTACAGGGGCCCAATGATCTTGGTTGGGCTGTTGGGGATTGCAGTGGTGAAAAATTGGTGGTCTTATGAGTTTTCTGGTGAATTTTTTGGTGTTTACCGGTGTCTCTTGTGGTCTCCAGCAATCATAGTGGTTTTTAGGCAGTTCCCGTGGCCTCTGGGGACTGTAGATGTGGTTTCTAGCAACCTCCAGTGTTGTCGTTCCTGTTCGGATCATCACAAGACATATTTGGTTCAAACTGATATCCATTGGAGCAACCCGCAAGTAGTGACTCATACTACCTGGTTCGTGTTGTTTCAGCTCATTTTTGGCCAGTTTTCTTCTGATTTGGTTGATTCCATTAATTTTTTTCTGAAGTAATAGATAATTATTGATAGGCATAAAAGCACAACTCAAGTACACAAGAAGTATATTAGAGAAAAACCTATCTAGGAGGTTGAAAAAAATACAACATGCAGATCCAGTACATGAAAGTTTACAAATGGAGTCCAAAGGAAAAGGGTGTTGATAAAGAAAGTTTTTAGCTCCTTTGTCTCCACTCATGATCCTCGAAGGTTCTATTGTTTCTCTCATTCCAAATATAACAACACAGACAAATGTGGACCATCTTCCATATTGTTGCAATCTGCAGGCTGCCACCTAGGCTCCTAGCCTTCTTCCAGAAAAAAGAGCTCTGCAATAATTCTAGGCATTACCAAAGCCATTCCCACACGCCTGAAGAAATCATTCCACAATGTGCTTGCAATCATAATGAAGATGAAGACGATCAATGGACTCCTCACTTCTCTTGCACATACAACACCAATCTATTACAAATTTCCCCAAGGGTAGCTGTCCAAGTATAAGCAGCTTCTCTGGATGGTATGGTATTGTTGATTTTCTTGTTTTTTGCAAGCACATATAGATATTTCTTTGTGTCGGCTGTCTCTAGTATTATTTTTGGCCAATCTGCTTCTATTTCAGCCAATTTGCTTCTATTTTGGCTAGTTGTCTACTTTCCAGCTGATATATACTTGTTTCGGCTGGTTCCACTAATTTTTTGGGCTTCTGTTATTGTGTTTTGGCTAATTCAGAGTGGGTTCAGAGTTGTTCAATCTTGGTTTGAGTTGATTTCTTTCAGTGCAGTGGATTTTGGCAGGTTATTTCTTTTTATTGACTGGTTAAGATAATTTTTTTTTTTTTTATAAGTACTGGTTAAGATAATTTTTAGCCAATTCAATCACTTTTAAGCCCATTCAAGTGGGTTTCTTGGTTGGTTTAGGTGGTTTCTTGATTGCTTCAAGTTATCGTTGATCTTGGTTGACCATTGTTGGTGGTACAAATTGTGGTTGTGGTTAAGATCGCCATTGCTTGACTTATCAAAAAAAGATCGCCATTGCTTGTTGTTGGTTGCCAAGATCTGACCAGCCTTGGTGTTTTGTGGCAATATCCAATCCCCATTGTGCTTTTTCCGACTAGTTTTCAACCGGATATAGCATTTTATGTTTGTTTCACTGCCCTATTTTGCTCATGTATTTGTATCTTTGTATCTTGTGCTTAAAGTTGTTCCAGCATGAGGGAGTATTAGATTATGCTTTTTTATTTTTCATTTTTGATGCTTTTCGTTTGCTTCTTTCTTCCAAACTGGGCTTATATAATATTTATGCTACAGCTTGAGGGGAAGTGTTATGAAGAATATATATTTCTAGTTAAGGAAAGTATATGGGGGGATCTTTTGTAATAAATATTAGGTCAACTATGATCCCTATATAATAGAATGTTGACAAGAAGGAAGCATAACCTTCTTCCTCACCTTTTCTATGTGAACCCTATTCTTTACAAAGTACATGCTGTTTTCCAAGAAAGCCTTCAAATAAACAGTAGGAGCAAATTACTCACTGTACCTTATTGAAGAGACTATGAGCATTGGCAAGTCTTGGGAGCAACGGGCCCATTATACGAAATGCTATTCTCAACATTGCGACTGATGTCACTGGTCTGAGATGCTTAATGATGACATGGGTCCCTTCTAGCCATTCCTGTGGGAGGTTACTGAAAAATGAATGCAGGAGGGCAACCATATTACCTGTAAAAGAATAACATGATCACACTTCCAGTCTGAAATGCATAATGTAGAAGATCATGCATGTAATTTCAAATAATAAAAGCAGAAAGGTTTGAATTCCAAAAATTGCCTCAAGTAGAAGAACATGGTTATGAATTACCTAAATTACCACCAAGTTTAGCTTTCTATTTTCTTACATAATATTATTAAAGCTTTCTTGAAATGAACATGAAGGACCGTTCAACAAAAGAAAAAAATTCCGCCGAGAAAGAAAGTAATTCCTTCTTTGAGAATTGTAAAATTCCTTCAGTTTCCTACCATTAATGATTGATGAGTTACACTAGAGCAAACTGGTAATGCCTGTACTGAACCTAGGATTTACATTTTGACATTGATGAATGGCTGGTGAAAGTCTTGCATGGTCTCTAGGATTCCATGTCATAAAAAATGAACGGGCAATAAAAGTAAGGTAAGCAAAAAATAGCTAGTGGCAACTAGAAAGAGTGTAAAGAACAATATCTTGCCACAAATATTTGTAACCACGGCTCAAATACTGTAATTGGACTTGAATTCAGAAATTCCAGTTCTGAGGTTCAATTCAACCCAATCAGACGTTGCAAACAAAACACATAAAGGTTGATCATCAATAACCAGCAAAAGCCTTGAAATGGCTGAAGATTACTCTCTTTGCATAAATTGAAAGAAGCTCTAGAAGACTAGAATTATGCAAGTAAAAGAAGCTTTAGCAATGTTAAGAATTGTTCGGAACCCAGTCTCCAAATTACAGGACAGAACACACTAAGAGAAATTTCTGCACATAGATTAAAACATGCAATTACTCAGGTTTACTTCCCAAGCAAGCAAGAATACCGGGGTGACTGAATGCATATTTCTCCTTGGAGGACCCTGCTGTGGTAGGCAAACATCAAATGGAACTAATGCAACTGAGCAGGCCCCACACTCTGCTATCTTTTCACTTGAAACATTCAAGTTGAAATTCTGGATATAAAAACAACTAAACAAGTTGAAAAATTTAAAGGTTTTTCCAACTACAATTATGGTTTTTCTAAAAAGGCTTTTTTGTTTAACATATCACAATGAAGACAATTCCTTTTTGTAGGTGATAATCAAGGATGAGTGCAGAATTGTACTTGAAATCCCACGTATATCTAGCACAGTGTATAAAGTAAAATGGCTGTACTAATTGCTCTTAGGGGTTGCAACTTAACAATTGACAGGATACTTATCCTATCGAAAGCCTCCAATTAATCACTAGTTATTTATCGCATCACAAATTATTTAATGTCAGCAATCAGCTGGGATTGACCAAATTACCTGATAACAAAGCTATAGGGGCCAAATGCAAAATCATTTCCAAAAACTAAGACTTGGAGCATTTTGAATATTGGAAATAACGTGAGATGTCATTTCCCAATGACCAACAAAAATAAATGAAATTCAAATGAAAAAATCACAAAAGCTCATGTAAACAAACAAACATGTTGTTTATCAGTAAATAGCAATTATACAATCATATACTTAAGCATACCAATAGCCGTTGAGGTATTGTCTTGAGCGGCCCATGTTGGATCCAACAAAGCATAGCCAACAGCAGAGTCTAGTTCTCCCAGTGACCTCTTCCCATCCGTGAGCCACCAACTCTCTTTTATTATACGTGATGCCTCCGCATAAAGTTGCAAGTGAAATTCAGGGGGGAGCTGAGCAAGTAGGAGACCACAAGCTTGTATCAGTAAGCAAGACAGTTGTTGGCATGTATAACCACTTCGAGAAACAATATTCGAGGTATTAATTCCTGAAACTAAAGGAGTTGATCTGCCTGCGCTCAGGGAATCTGTGCTTCCCCCTGAAGGGGATGTAGGCAATACTGAAGCTTGCCCAACACCATTTGGAGCTCCATGTAGACCATTGCTGGATTGAATTAGTGTTGGCTGTATATTGACGACTATCTGGACCAGCGAAGACACAATCTGAGATGCAGACACAGGGAGAGAGAGTAATTCTATAACAGCAGTTTCAAGAACAAGCTGAGTATAGGTGCCAGGATCCTGAATTTGATAGAATGACTTTTGGCCCTCAGAAGCATTTGCCAGCCCAGACTGAGAAGTTGCTGCAGTCTTATTATATGGAGTACGCCCTGAGGGATCACACATTGATCCAAATCTGGAGTTGTTTTGTAGTGGAGGTATAACGTTATTCACAAGTCCCAATAAGAGAGTAGCGAAATAGTCCATAGGTGGGCACATGACCGGATTTGATGAACTAATGTGCTGCGGGAAAGACTCTGAAAAAGGTATCTGAAACAACAATGGAGGTCAATAAGATGTTGGCCGACTTAAATTTTGAAGGACCCAAATGAAATAGAAAGAATGTCATTACCTTGCTGAGATCAAGTACATTCAATATCCGGACTATGAGCTTCCCAGGAAGATGACCATAGAAATATGCAAGTATGTCACGGACGAATGTAAATCTTAGGGGGTGTAAAGCAAGAAACTGGGAATATTTGACTAGAATTATTTCAGCTGGTTCCGTGGCATCATTCTCAATAAGTCTATAAATAATTAAGGGCACAACTGGAAGTAAACGTGCTGCAGCATCATCAAAGAATGTGGGATACCTGTGAAGCTTATTTGAAAAAATGTCTGTGAATATGCAATCATCAAGACAGATAAAAATATAGCAAAATTTTTGTAGTCGAACATAGAGAGAGAAAATACTTCATGTTATTCATTGATGTTCAACAGCCTATACAAGCTACATGCAAATGACAATTGTACCCTCGTAAATGACAATTATACCCTCATAAATGACACTGATTACAGCCATGTCCTCTAACACTCCCCTCAAGCTGTGGCATATATATCATATAAACCTAGCTTGGAACAAATAAGAAGCTTTAACCGACTACAACACAACGGTTTGGTAAACATATCTGCAAGTTGATCAACAGACTTCAGAAGGGGTGTATAATAATAGACACTATATAATATAATAATATGTAATATTCTTGTCTAATAATATGTAATTAGACACTATAGTATAAGTCTAGTATAAAGATAAGTTGGATATTAATATAGAATTTATATAATTAAATTCAAGAATAATAATAGACTAATAATCAATGTCATAACTGTTAAACAATAATATTAATAGATTAATAATCAATAATATGTACACACTACACATTATAGTATTACTATTATACATATTACATATGTTAAGGTAGATGAAACTTGCCTAACTAATAGTGAGTCATGTATCATGCATAATGTATATATTGTAAGACTATTAATCTATTATCTAGATTCTAATATAGTAGTATGTAACAAATGTAGATATAGAAAAATGATGGTGTAGTAGTAGATATAGAACAATTGGTAGTAGGTTTTTTTTTTTTTTTGATAAGTAATAACAATTGTTAGTAGTTATAACTCACAAACTACACATAACTTAATACTACTAAATTCGTAATTGTTAATTTTAATGATTCAATACAAGCAATTAAATTTAGTGTTTAAGAGACTAAAAAAAATGTTTTTAAATAAAAAAATTATGGTTTAAACAAAAATTAAATTTAGGGGTTAGGGAAAAAACAGGGTTTAGAAAAAAAAGCCCAAAACCGCATAGTTAGCCAAGCCTAGGTCCCTTTAGACCGAAACAGTGTTGTTTGGGTGATATAAAATGGCGGCATTTTGTGCCCCTATTTCTAACCCTAACACCGCCCGGTCACTCGAGACCCTTCATTTCACCTCTCTCTCTCTCTCTCTCTAGACTTCATTCCTGAAACCCTCCCGCCATTGCCTGAAACCCTCACTCCTTCACTCACCGGCCGCCACTGCCCTTGCCCCTGGCTGTTGGACCCTCCCCCTCCAGTTGCTCTCCGTTGGCCCATCATTTATCTCCTTTCTAATGTGTATGTAAATTGTTTAATTTGATCTCTGTCTCTCTCTATTTGTCTCTCGCTCAAGTCTTGTTGGCTTTGGGCGATGGAGGTGGATTCGGGTTTGGTTATTGTTTAAAATATGGTTGGTTTTAGGTGATATATGCATTGTGTGTCTAAAATGTATATGTATGTGTAAGTTTGACTTTGCTCTGATAAATTGGAGTCGGAGTTGAATCGGAGCCTATGTAAGTTGGAGTTGAAGTTGGAGTTCGGATTTGAACTCCAACAAAGTCAGAGTCAGAGTCGATTTAGACGATACCGACTCCAATTGAGTCGGTGCACACCCCTACATGCGGTCAATAAAATTAGCTAGTTCTTGGAAGCTCCTAAGATTCCACAGTGAGATACGTTCACTCCTATTATTTGCTGTGTTAAATGAGCTCCAAATCGTGAACTACTTTTTATAAAGCTATGGGCAGTGGAATGTTTATGATACTAACCAGGCAAGCTCTCCATCAGATGGACAGTATACTACTAGTATTGCACCTTTTTATAAAATGACTGGACATCTCAGTTTGAAAATCAACTTGCATGCATGTTTACAAAGTTTCTAGACCGTAACTACTTAGAGTTCATTTGTTTCAAAATGACTGGACATCTCAGTTTGAAAATCAACTTGCATGCATGTTTACAAAGTTTCTAGACCGTAACTACTTAGAGTTCATTTGTTTCAAGCCGAACTTATATGATGCATTATTTAAATAAAAAAGTATTCCATGTCAAAAGCTTAGTCCTCTAATACAATCGAGGGTAGTCATTCACTATTTCCAGATTATAGAATTCTCCCAATAGGTCAAATATGCTACCCTGGCCCTGTTTGGATTGCAAGATGGTCTCAACTCATCTCATCCCATCTCATCTCAACATCCAAACACCACAAACACAAACATTTTTCAATTTCAAATCTTCAACTTTTTCATCTAATCATTACCTAATCATTACAACTTTCCCAAACTTCCAAACAAAACACAAAGAAAAATTCAACCTTTTCAAATCCCAAAACAAAAATAATATTAAAAAATGATATTCTAACGATATTTTAACTTTCTCATATTTTAAAAATATTTATAATATGGTTATATACCCTATCTAAGGGCTCATTCCTTCAATGTTCTGAATCAGTATGAACAATGTTGGCCATTCACTATCAATAAAGCAGGGATAACAATGAAAAGAATCCATCATAACTGCCAGTTTTGAGCAAAATAAATATAATTACCACAATTGAACTTATAAATTGATTTTATTGATTCCATCTTATGTAATTCCAACTAGTCAAGTTAACATTAACAGATTTCACCTGTCCTTCCATGAGAGATGATTCCCAAGAGCCTTCTGCAACTCAACTCGCTTGAACATCCCAGATTGAAGCCAATGCTCTGGAGGTCCATGATTCACACAATATTGTTTCACTCTTTGTAGAATCTCTTGCCTCTCAAGGAGATTAATCTGCAACAGAGATTTTACACCATGGCAAAACATTAAGACAAACACAACCGAAGCTGCTCAATATGTGAGCCCCTGCATTAGTTTACAAAGAAAAGGATCTTTCATTCAATCCACAATGAAGGTTTGTTCTAGTTAAAAACTTTCTACGAGAAGTCAAGTAACACAATGAAATCAAGTTAAGGATATTTCATTCAACTATCAATGAAGGGTTTGCTCAAGTTAAAAACTTTCTAGAAGTCAAGTAACATGATGAAAATCAAGCATATCTCTACAGCAACACTGAACGAAGATCAAGTTCAGTGAAAGTCAGTTGATTCTAGCATTAAGTGCTAGAAGCTAAAAATAATGACAAATGGTTACATTAACATTACACCATAGAGATCATTCGCAGCATAAGAAAGGATAAATTAGAAAGTGCATACCACTATATGCAAAGCATGGGGATCATCGTCACGGTCGATAAGTGCTAGAAGCAAAATATCCAAGGGAAGCAACTCATGGGTCCAGACAAAAAATGTAAGGTTTGCAGAGGCTTTTAATACAAGGTCCTGAAAATGAAAGACAACATGAAAGACTGAATGCACAATATAGTAGGCATTGATATACATGGAAATTGAAAAAAAGAAAAACCTCAGCACAAGCTAGAAACCTGCGAGAGATGTCCATGCTGAAGTTCCATCTGAATATGATGTACTAGTACATCCACCATTGTGTAAATATTCTCTGTAACATCTTCTGGGGAAAACTCCCTCAGCACACGTGCCTGTTCTCCATGTCAGGAGAAGAAACTTTTAACTCTCAAAAGATATGATGCAATAATTTCTCATGGGAGAGGACAAATGGGCATTGATATCATAAAAATATCTTTCCAGTATAAATGAAGTAGCAATCGGCATTAATACTATACAAGTAACAATTGCAATTAATGCTATATCAATATGTACAAATATCTTTCCAGTATCAGAGGAAAATTTGTACCAAGTTTATACTGTTTATGTTCTCTGGGTGCCCATGCATCAGTATCCAAGCTCCAGCACAAAGATATCGTCGGTGCATAGGGAAACTGTGACTGATGTAGGTTGTAACGTAAGAAGGATCAGCTGATGGTGAAAGAAGTTGCGTGCATTGGTTAATCACAGTTGTTTCTGCCTGCACGATGAACGAATGCTCTCACAAACTGGCAGATTTCTCGAGCTAAAAAAGCACATACTTTGCATCCCCAATAGTTGAAAATCTTGAAGATCCACTGAAATATATATACTAGAGATTTAAAGATTAGTTTTGACCTTATCTCTGGTCTCATGGGAATTCACTAAAATGTCTATTTTTTTACTTCTTTTAATAGTGATGAAGAAGTTTCTGTAGTGTATAAAAAACAGTATGTCGGGATAAAACTTAATCTTCAACCAAGAGAAGAACAATAATAATGATGGGAAATTGGGACAAACCTATTGAGGCAGTGTGTCCCTATCAAAAGTCTAAGGAAATTGGAACAATAGTATCAATTGATAAATCTTTTCATTGGCCAGTAAACTACCATCAGCACCAAACAATTTAGGGCTGTCAATTGGGCCATGCCACCTTTTAGACAATTCTCTTCTGCTTTACTAAATACACGCATCTATGATATTTGATAGCCATATAAAATTAATGTACATGGTTCAATCAAAACATATCAAAAAGGCTATGACCAAAAAAGCTAAAGAATTGTAGGAATTGACTTCTATGCTTTTTTTTTTTTTTTTAAATGTCGGGGAACCTTTCCAAGGCAGGACCCTTTGGACTCACTCCTGTAGAGCAAACCCTGGTCCCGTGCACCGCACCCTCAAAAGTTTCCCTACACGAAACTGGTTCAAATCATTGGCTTTTCACCAGGGGGTGTGGCCCCAAAGAATTGTTTGCACCCATGAGGTGTTGAACTTTGGACCTTGAAGGGAGTGATACCCTAAGACCAAGGCCTTCACCACTTGGGCCAACCCCTTGGGGTTTTGACTTCTATGCTAACATAAGCAATCAAATATTAGTCAATCTAGAAAGTCAACTTGAACTATTATATCGGGTTCAAAGCATTTACATCACATATGACAACATGTGGCTCCATGGTATGTAAATGATCCTCCATATCAGCTAAATACTTGACAATACTTGTTTACAACATTTTCTAGGTCTTCAATTGACTTTAATAATTTATTTTTTAAAAAAATTACAAGGACTTGTTTTTTTGCACTTTAAGCTCACACAAAAAGCTACAAAAAATGCACTTCGGTTTTTGTAACCTTGGCTTCGCACTTAAGCATGCTTTTACTGACATTGTTCAACATGTCCCTTAACAAGCCACATGTGCCTCCACTTGTTTAAAAAATCATACGCATAAGAACTAAAAAAGTACAAGTCACAATTTAAAATGTAATAAAATTTACTAATATACAAATAAACATAAAAATCAAAATAAAAACTCATAAAACCAAAACATAAAAACAAAAATATGAAAGAAATCATAAAATTTCTTTTGAAAAAATAACTTGGTCATGTGGGGAGGGTTGGTGGACTGGAGGGAGGAACCACAGGAGTAAAAAGCTCAATTAAAAAGTATATGCAGTAATTTGACTTAACAAAAAACCACAGGGACCAGTTTTTTGGTCATTTTATATTTGAAAACTGTTCTTATGTTATAAGCCCCTTATTACTTATCAAAAAAATGTTATAAGCCCCTTATTTGCACCTACGATATGAAATGTTATGGGGGTAAAGTTTTGCACATATTATATTAATGTTTTCATCTGAAAGTTATGCAATTTATGAAGTCATGGTTATTTTTTTTTTTTTTATAAGTTGAAGTCATGGTTATGCTTGTAATATTAATGCTATGAAGGCTTATATAATGGAAGTTACGAAAAAAGAAATAATGAATGAATACCTGTTATGAATGCTATGTGTTGGCCATATGATGATATCTTGTAACAATGAAAAGTTATGGGTGGGTGTGAAAGCCATACTGAAGGACTTTAAGAAGGAGTGATCCATGTGAGATGTTTACATCCAACAGTATAACAGTACCCCTATGACCACAGGATGTGAGATCAGTGCACAACTTGCACATTAGGGTTAATCTGTGTAGTCATTAAGACTGCTTTCATCACTAAATCCGGGGCTAAAATCTTTAACCATATGAGGTGCTATCCACTGAGCATACGACTCATTTTTGTTTTTCTATTTTAAATTCCCAGGTGAAGAGGATGGGGATGAGCAAGCAGGCCAGAACGAGCAGATGAGACCCTACCTTAGTCCAGAACTAGTAATAACCTTTTTACCATTTATTATAAATGAACCATGGTTGCAGGTATCTACTTTTATGGATTTCATATTACATGGTGCTATGTAGCATTCCTAACCCTATGGGATGGGGGTGTTACAGATAGCCGTCAAGAGAAGGATGAGATATCAATCAGAGAAGAGATTGGAGCAAAGGTCGCTAAAGATGCTGGTGCTAAGGCTACATGGCCTTGACATCAGTGTTTAATGCCTTTTTTTTTTTTTTTTTTTTTAAAGAATGGAAGAGCAGTGAAAGTGTAGTGCTGGATTCTTGTTAACTAAAGTGTTTTCTATCTGAAAAATAAGGGTAGGAAACTGGACAAAGGGGGGTTAGCTCCCAAATTTCACTTGTAGCATCATTACAGATCTTTGAGAGTATATTTCATACATTGTGGTAAAACATATTCATATGAAGAGAAATCCATCATATGTACATAAGAAACGGCAGGATGAGAAAAGAGCAATCATAGTTCTAATTTTATACATGTATAAAAAATCTTCCTAATACAACAAGTCATAATATTTATATCCGGTAGTTGAGTCCAGACACTATTGACCTCAGACATGGAAAAGAAATTTTGATAGACAACAGATTTTGTTTTTTTGTTTTTCTTAAAAGAAAGAAAGGAATAAAGAAAAAATACCTTCTGCCATGCTTGAATCTCCAGGCTCCTCTTATCCATCCGACCCATTAAGGCCTCACGTAGAACAGAAGGAAAGTACCGCAGCGTTTTTTCAGACCATGTATGTAGACTGGTTGCCATTATCTGTTCTAACATAGTTTGAAGGTAAAGCAGGTGATCTGCATCGGCAATTCCACGTGTTTTAATGGTTATGGCAAGAGTTATTACGGTAATCCGATTTAGGGTTTCTGTGAATTCTGTAGGACCCTTCAAAAAATTAGGAATCATACTTTAGTTGAATTCATCAAGGGGAAAAAACCCACACAGAGAGAGAGAGAGAGAGAGAGAGAGAGAGAGAGAGAGAGAGAGAGTTTGGAGGCCACAGTATCCACCTTTCCTTCCCTTTTAACTGGGAAAAAATCTCTGAGTGAGAAAATAAGATTCATGCACAAGTTTTCAGCCAATCTAAATACACGATGATCTCCACGTTTCCCTTTTAGTGTAGAAATTATTTTTGTGACATCATACATCAAGGCTTTGCTTTTTCCTTCATACCTAGCCAAAACAATAAAAAATAGAAATTGAAAAGATGTCAAACTGGACAAATTGTTTTTTGATTAGTGTCAAACTGAACAAATTAAGTTGCAGTATTTCAGTGACTATAAACAAAGGGATTAAGCCAAAGCATCTGAAGTCCCTGGACTCTAAGGGCACATTTGAGCAACACCAAACATTCTAAAAATCCCAAAATTTCTTCTGCATTTCCAAACATCACTCAAACACAAAATACTTCTCTATTTCAAATTTTAAATAGTTCATCTAATCATTACCTAATCATTACTCAAACACAAAAATCAATACAACATTTTTTTTTATAAGTAAAAAAAAAATCAATAAAAATTTTACAAACTTCAAAACAAAAACTATACTAAACAATTATATTCAAACAAATTTTTAACTTTATCAATTCACTTTCACAAACTCTAATACAATACTTATTTTAAAAATTATTTTTATTCAACTTTTTCTCTCTCCTTTCCCAAAAGCCTATAAAACATTTTCACTCAAACCATTTCCCTACTATTCACAAAAATTTGAGATACTTTAAGCATCCAAACATGCCCTAAAACTCACTCAAATTTCGGAATACAGAGATCTAGAAGCACACAACACATTGATTACAAAATTGTTATATCGAAAGATGGACCACAGTAAGTAATCACCTGTATAGTGGAAGCAAACGGTAGTTCAAAATTTCAAGCACCAATAGTGTTACCCCGGGCTTGCTCAATAAAGATGGGTTCCTCTGTGCCAAATTCTGCAGAAAGTGGTGCCTATGAGAGTTTTTAACACTGTAGAAATGACATATATATGTATATGGGAATTACCACTCCCCCTCCCTCTTGTACCATTTGTACTGCAACAAAACTGTAGAATTTTATTTAATTTTAATTACGAGTGAAATATATGCCAAAAATTATTGGACATTTCTTACGCATTAGACATTGTCTTTTGACACAAGATAGTTTCAGATATGAAGGTGTCAGCAGGGCTGCAGACGAACTCACTATGGGTTAAAGTAGACATCAATCCCCTCTCTACACTATGAATTCATCACTACGGTGCTCAAGTTTTCATGAGAAATGAGAATAATAGCATGAGTAAGAAAGACGAAAATAAAAAAAACTTTTAAAGGGGAAAGGAAATTTACGCTGAAGTGTGAACGGAATAATGAGTGAGGTGCAATGAGCAGCAATCTCGTATACGTTTCAACCATAGCAATGTTGGGCACACCCTGCATCAAGATATTGAATATAAATGTCTTGAAATAGCACAGAGTTTCTAGCGATTTCATGGAACCACATACCTGAATTAAATATGACTCGGCAATTAATCATGCAAATCAGTTTATTAATATAATATCAAATAAAACACTTCATGATGAGCAACCTCTTAACATTTGGGTTTAGAAAGAGAAAGATAGAGACGTGGATAAAGTGATTAGAAAGAGGATTGTTCCTCATCAACCCAAGCTGGGCCAAATAAATCCCAACCTATATAACTCAATGATATAAACATCTAAGCAAACTGATCATCACACTTCACAAATAGCGCAGAAATATCTCCACTTTGTATTATCCCACGAATGAAGTGACCGTCAACCCCATATACTTTATTTTTTAGTAAAAAAATTAGAAGTAGAAGCTGTAAGAAGGGCAACCTGATTATCGCAAAATAACTAATTAGGAGCTGGAACCGGAAAAACAATCTGCTCAAAGAAATGGTGTGAAAATATATTCCCTCAATATCTTATATCTTCACTCAATATCTTAACTCACCAGAGGCCTGAGCCACTACCCTGTACTTGGCTTCTTCACTAGATCATCTACTACTGCTGGTTTCTAATTCTTGTACATTACCAAGAAGCCATCAAAAATCTATTAAGGGAGAGAATGCCAAATTAGCATAGGAAAAACCTTCCACTCTAAAATGCACATTTGGCATATCTTGCAATCGAACCCAAAACTTGCTTGAGGTAGTGAATAATACAAGTGACGGTAATGTGAAACCCTAGGAGCTTCTAGGGAACTAACATACTACACAGAATACATATGAGATAGCTGATCTAGTGATGTTAAGATAATTCCACTTCCCACTAGTCGACAATATCTTCTAGGATCCCCAAATAACTCTCCATCATCCTACTTGAGAGTTTATGGTTTAGATCTTTCAAAGCATCAATGGGTTGAGAAATCCACTCAAACCCATAAGATAGCAATCAACAAGACTAAACTAACTGAAGTTCCAAGATACTTTTGCTCCATGAAGAAGAAACAACAGAAAACAAACTTGAACTGGCGAGTAAGCTTACTAAGGCAAAACCAGGTATGTGATTCAACAGGAGAAACTATGGAACCGAACAACAAAGACTTAAAATAAAACAAAAACATTCAAGACAAAGAAATCAGGTTGTTCCAAACCTATAAATAAGATTCTAGGGAAGTTTCAATTGATTAGTTTTTTTTATAGACATAGCTTATATATGGCTAGCGCTTTCCTGTCGTTATATATGGCATTATATAGGTTTGGAATGACCTGAATTACATAGGTATGGCCCCATATTATGGAGACGCTAGGTTGGATGGTGGAGGCTACCGTTGGGGGGTATTTCTTTCAGGTTTCTAGGTTGGTAATGCCATTAATGGGTCTATTACCCTTTCGCACCTTTTTGCAGATGACCCTCTCATTTTTTGTGATGAGGACCGTGGTCAAGTTCAAGCTTTAAGGGCTGTATTATTATGTTTTGAAGCTGTATCAGGCCTCAAGGTGAACCTTGGAAAGTCAGAGTTGGTTCCGGTGGGGGTGGTGCGTAACATCAATAGTTTGGTATGTTTGTTGGGCTGTAAAACAGCTTCTTTACCTATGAGATACTTGGGCCTTCCATTGGGGGTGCCTTTTAAGGCTAGTGCTATTTGGGATGGGGTTGTTGAGAAGTTGAGAAAAGGTTGGCTGGTTGGAAGCAGCTATATTTATCTAAAGGGGGCAGACTTACTCTTATTAAGAGTACCCTCTCCAATCTTCCCAATTATTTTCTGTCATTGTTTCAATTGCCTGCAGGGGTGGCCAACCAGATTGAGAATTTTGTTTCGTGCTTTTTTATGGGGTGGTATGGGAGAAGAAACTAAATTCCATCTTGTTAGTTGGAATAAATTTTTTTTCTCCTATCTCGGTTGGAGGATCGTTACTTGAGGACCTTTACTAAGGCTATATTCGGAAAGTGGCTATGGAGGTATCAATTGGAAGGAGAGTCACTTTGGAAGGAGGAGGGGGGGGGGGGGGGGGGGGGGTTGGTGTTCTAATGAAGTACGGGGGGTTTATGGTGTGGATCTATGGAAGTTCATCAGAAAGGGCTGGGAGAGTTTTGTTAGTCATGTCATTTATGATGTTGGAGAGGGATCTAGGATCCATTTATGGTTTGACATTTGGTATGGTGATCGGGCACAAAATAGTGTGTTTCCGGTTATTTTTCGATTGGCTTCTAATCGTTTTGCTGCAGTTTCTGATTGGCTTTGTTGTTCTAATACTTCAAACATTAATATAACTGGTCGCAGACCCACACCATGCAAGAATAATATAATATATTTTGAAAATCAGATATATAACTTTTTAAAACATTATACTATGAATGATTTTATATGTTTAAATCTTAAAATCAAGAAAAAATTTGAGTAACCCATCTTTATAAATCTATTTTTTTTTTCTGCAATATCATTAGATGATGAAATTAATCATGCATCTAGACTTCTTCCGAAGTTTATTTTTCTCTTTAAAAGAAAGGGCCTAAAAATTTAAAAGACTGCTAATTTATAATGAAAATTAGTAACTTGAAAAAATATATTTTTTTCCATTTTACAATTTCAGTTTAAATACAAATGGTTGATTTAGTTAGATCTATAAATTTTCATTTAATTAGTAATTAATTTTCACTTAGCAATAATAAAATTGGAGGGATGATGTGGCTTTATAGGAACATTTTTTCATTTAATGATAATAAAATAAGATAGTGGACGGTGTGGCTTCATGAAAGCAAGGCATTTGCTTTTGAAAATTAAATTAGCATAGAGATGGGCATAAGAGATGCAAGTGCAAAGAGAGGTGGATGTGCAAGCCGCACAAGAGTATGAGTAACGGTGTGATCCACCAAAGATGAGTGTATTCACTAGCAGTCTAGCGGTGGCTCTTGTGACCACAGGGGTCAGGTTGTGGGAGCGGTGCACAACCTTACACAAGGGTTCATGTGCGTTGGCCATAAAGCAAGTGAAAGAAGAACATGATAATAATGCATTTAATATGTTTATGCGTTTATGGTTTGCCAAATATGCTATGTACCTATCAATATGTATAGTGTTCTTTATGTGATGTATGTCAAGTGTGCAAGAATGTTTCTAAAGATAAATCCTAAGTTAAATAATGTTTATTGTATAATGTATTATTTACTGTGTATTTGACTGATTATATTTGTTTTATATTTTAAAGTCCCGGGTAATGAGAAGGTTGATGGGTAGGCAAGCAAGATCTAGAGATAATAATCCCTAATCCAATTAATAAGTGTTTCAAGCATAGGATAGTTTTGTGTCTCTTCTTGTGTTATAATACTATCTAAACTCTAGTTATGTTCAATTATTGAAACTACATCACTCTATGCTTAATTTATCATTATATAAAATGAGTTGAAGTTTTCTGTTGGGTCTCTTGCCTGGTGCCAAGTTAGATATTAGTTGCATTCCTAATGGTTAACGCTATAGGGATTGGGTCTTGAAGCTAAGATTTTCTGCTTTGATACTCTCTTATACAAGTACAATGCGTCCACCCTCTTTGCTACACTACTACTCATGAACAAATGAATAAAGATCAACTGCAAGTAACAAGTACTTCTCCAAAACAATGATAAAAGTAATAATGATAACAACAACAACGACAACAAAAGCATTAATAACAATACAACATAGAGGGACTTAACATGAACAATATCTAAGAAATATAAATCAGATCGATTTGCTAAATATCTTCAACCGTATCAGTACGGTTTCAGTAACTGAAGTTAGAAAGATTTTTGAGCAAACCTATATACAGTTAAGATGATCACTGTCATTGTATGCAAAAGATTAGTCTGAATAGATAACAAATGAGATTTTCTACTACTCATCAAAAGAGAAAAAGTCTCTTAAACCAACAAAAATTAGAGTACCTGCCCAGAAAATAAAGTTTCTTCCATTTGATGGGCCAGCTTCAAGCATAGGTTCATGGAAAAGCCACATAATAATGACATTGGCAAAGGGCTTACTTCTCGCATAACCATTAACCTCTCATTGGACTGTAGATTTGGTCCTGGTAAGAATTCTGTAACTCCAGCAGACGAAAGCCAATTCATTACTGTTTCGCAAGCAGGTTGTGCCATGGTGTAAGACACAACCCAGAACATCCCAATTGATCTATCATCCATATTCATGTAATCCATCATGCGATCCCCTGAAAAAAGTAGCAATGGATGTCACACACACCCCATGCTTTATTTTTATTTTTTTGATAAGTAAATAAATTATATTATCAAAGAATAGGCAAAAGCCCGATATAATGTTTAGTTGCCATAGCTAGGTATGAGCAATGGATATAAGAAAATCATGTAACTCTAAACCATTGAAATTGACCACTATGGTCCAAGTACAAAGAGTTTTAAAAAATAAAGATTTCAATTCCTCCATCGATCTCTCTTTGTCCTCGAACTTTCTGTCATTGCGCTCTCGCCATAAACACCACATGATACATATAGGGATCATCTTCCACACCGCTTTTATATGTTGATTGCCTCTCAGATTTGTCAAACTGGCCAAAACCCCTACCACCGTCTCCGGCATAACCCAAGCCAAGTCCACTCTGCCAAGAACCTCATTCCATAACCCTCTCACTACCTCACAGTGTATTAAGAGATGGTTCACCGATACACCCCCCTTCCTACACATGCAACACCAATCTGCGATGATTACCCTACGCTTCCTCAAATTATCAGTTGTGAGAATCTTACCCAATGATGTTGTCCACACAAAGAATGATGGTTTGGGTGGCGCCTTATGTCTCCATAGCTTTCGCCATGGAAACTGGATAGGTGTCTCTTGGGTAAGAGATTTATAAAAAGAGCGCACCGAAAAAGTGCCCTTAACTGTAGGTATCCACCATGAACTATCCTGTGAGTTACCCTGTTCAGTAGAATACAAAAGACTGTAAAAGGCTTCAATATTGCTCATCTCCCAGTCTTGTGCCGCCCTATTGAAGTTGATGTTCCATTGGATTTGCTCCCTTGATCTTTCCAGTACATATGCTACTGAAGGATCAATATCTCTTGCAACTCTGAATAAAGAAGGAAAAGATTCCTTTAGAACTACATGATCACACCAAGTGTCATACCAAAACTTAATACGGGTTCCTCTTCCTAAACGAAATCGGGAATAGCAAGTGAAGACCTCTCACCCTTTTCTTATATGTTTCCACAAACCCACTCCATACACTCCTCTCACTTCTTTTGTACACCAACCCCCCATAGGTCCCCATATTTGCTCTCAATTACTATCTTCCACAGGGCTTCAGGTTCCTTATGGTACCTCCACAACCATTTACCTAGTAACGCCCGATTGAAGGTTCTCATATTTCTAATGCTCAAGCCCCCATTCGAGATAGGGCTACATACCTTTTCCCACTTAACAAGGTGAAATTTTTGTTCTTTGCTCAGTCCACCCCACAAGAAATCCCTTTGAAGTTTCTCCAATTGAAGTGCAACCTTTGTTGGAATAGGAAACAATGACAAAAAATAGGTGGGTAGATTAGATAGAGTACTCTTGATTAGTGTAATCCGACCACCTTTTGACAAGTATAATCTCTTCCATCTGGCTAGCCAACATTCCACTTGAAGGGATAAAATAGGAGTATTGTATTTTTGAAGGTTTATCCTAGTGGCTTTAAAGAAGTAGAAGAAAAGTAGTATAGTGCCTTGAATAAGGTGTAACAAGGCCCAAACCAGTGGTAATAAGAAAAATCAATAGAAACCCGTGAAAAACTACAAATCCTTGTATAAAGATTCCTCCCAACCAATCCTTCTTGTATAATGATCTTATAAAAAATATTATTCTATGGAAGCCAAGTCTTTAAATCCTATTATTTCACCCCAGCCACAATTTCCCCTTACTGCTGCCTCCTCTCCACCCCCAAAACCCAAAGAATCTCCTAAAATCATGGCCATTCTCCTCTCCTAACAGAATTCCTATGTGCGGGCCTCCCTTTGATCATTTAGGTGAGTCTTCTTCAAGCTTTCACAACTATTTTCATTGAGCTTCAAGTTTAGACATCTAATAATCTGATAAATTTCTACATCTTTCTTGAATGGTTTTTGTCATAAAAATTAGTGCAACATCTATTCTTTCACAAACTAAATAAACAACCACTCTTGGTGTTTTTCCTAGGGTTTTGATCCAAACCCTTGTAGGTTAAGTGAAGCTGATTGAGCTTGTGAAGCTAATGAGATAAGGTAAGTAGGATGATCATCCCTTATGTGTGTCCTAAACATTCTGTTCTTGCTTGAAAAGTGTTGTTAAATTATTATGCAATGTATAGCCCTTCATTGAAAGCCCCTTTTTATGTACCAAAGCTTTTATAACATGCAAGTTGTTTGCGAATCCCATGATGTATAATGAATGCTATGATATGATAAATGCAATGCAGTATTTGTTATGTCATTATGCCATGTAAATGCTTAATATTAATGTCATATCAGCTCACACGTTATTGTACATGCCGTGAAGAAATCAGAACAAGATAAAATCATAGTTATGTCAATGAATGTTTTAAGCATTAAACAGTGGCCATAAGGGATGCATGGTACTAATGGAGGACGTTTACAAGAAGGTGTGGTCCACCTAAGTTACATTATAAGCAGTCTAGTGATCGTCCCTATGGAGACAGGCAGCAGGATAGATGCACAACCTTGCCACACAAAGGGTAACATGTGTTGGCGAGAAAGCAAAAGAGCCATGTGTTCAATGATCTATGCAATGTACATGTTCTTCTATTCATTCATGGATATGATGAATACGTTGCTTGTTTAGTCATTTTTTACTAATTGTTGGATATGATGAATATGGTGTTTGTTTAGTCATTTTTACAAAGTATCGGATATGTGATATGTTGGCTGTTACATATGCCATGTAAGTATAATACTAACATTTTTCAAGTAAAACCTAAGTTAATTTATGTTTATTGTACGATGAAAGACATTTTTATTTACGTCCTTTATAATTCTTATGGGCTTTTACAAAAGATTATAACTTTATCATTTTCGAATAAATAAATGTTATCGTTGAGTTTTATGAATAAAGTTTCAAAATGTTTTGATGTTTATGGAATCTTCTTATGCCTGGCTCATGGAATTGTTTACGTTAGTGACATCCCAGTGTTGGTAAAACTGCACTTAGGCACAAAGGACCAAGGTTGAAGCACCTTACTTACCAAAAGTGAAGTGCATTTACAAAAGAGTGAGATTTTTGGCACTTTTCGTGTGAGCTTGAAGTGCAAAATTCCGTATTTGTATTTTTCTGAAAAATAAAAAAATAAAAAAAAAAGTTAAGACCCAAAAAACAAATATTCTATGTATTTGGTTGATATTGAAGATCATTTATGTATCATTGGACATGTTCTCATAATTGATGCATATGCTTTGAACCAGATATAATAGTCCAAGTTGGCTTTCTAGCAGATTGACATTTGATTGCAAGTCAATACCTACAATTCTTAAAGTTTTTTGGTCATGGCCATTTTGATATATTTTGATTCAACTATGTACTTTAATTTAATTATGGGTATCAAATATCATGTGTTTACTTAGTGAAGCATGAGAGAATTATATGGAATGTCATGTTTAAACTTTCTGAAATAAGTTGATTACTTAATTGTCATGCAGAAAAACACTAATAAATTGAGTAAACTAGCTAATCATACTACCATCTTGCTTTCTTATTGTGTTTTATAGATTTTCTATTATTTTTAATCATTTAAAAGATGTGTGGTTTACAACTGTCAGACCTGCCCTTGCACTTGCACTTGCACTTTGCGCCCAGGCTCTAGACAGCATTTGCACTTAAGTGTGCCTAGCGCTTTCGCCAACACTATGACATACTTAATCTTAGACGGACGGGGTGTTACATAAAGATATTTCAGTACAAGCATTATGCAGAAGATCTGAATAATCATTATGCTCAGATCATGATATAGTCATAAGATATGGGCTCTTCTAAAGTCAGTAGGGGTATTTTTGTCATTCATTATCAGTACTTATGGGGTTACCATGATATGCATGTTTTTATAAATGAACAATCTGCGTTACACCTATCTTAAACCCATAGAAGGAATAATTTACTTATAATAACTACATGAAAATCATTCTCAGGCCCCCCAAGAAAAAATTAAATAAATCACTTTTAGAATTTTGGTGAGTCGGTGAATGATCTCCTGCTATATTGTGAGACAGCTAGAGCCTTGTGGTATGAAGTATTCCGTCAAGTAGGGTTAAATTGGGTGATGCCGAACTCAGTAGTTGAATTATTAGCCAGTTGGGCGATGCCGGGGGGAGATTTACATATCAAAGCTGTGTGGAAGATGGTACCCATCTGCATTATGTGGTGCATTTGGCAAGAGAGAAATGAAAGAACTTTTGAAGACAAGGAGAGGACAACGGAGGAGCTTTGTATCTTATTTTTCAGCACTTTATTTCTGTGGTCTCTAGCTATAGACTTTAATGGCCTAAATGTACACGAGTTTCTAGTGACTACTGTAGCTACTAGCTACCTAGATAGGTCTTACCTCTTGTATACCATCTTGTGTACTTGGGCTATGCCTATTATTATTAATACTACCGTTTACTTATCAAAAAAAAAAATTTGGAAACTGAATAACACGCTATTTGACAAACTGAACAAACAACGTCTCTTAATAACAAGAAGACTTGAGTCCCTTAGGTATAAGCACTGAGAGGTTATAGAAGTGTAAAGCCTCACTTGACAGCAGTATAGTTATGAGGCGAAGGGAGGGGATGTATGACACTAGTATAGTTCCTTAAACAATGGGAGAAGTATCCTCGATTTCCAGAGTAGCAGCTATTGTAAGGTAAATGATTATATTATAAATAAATTTAACATTTAAATACACAGGACAATCAATGACAGTGATACTTGGTTTCATCACCAGCAGTATCAGCATGGTCAAATAAACTAAACTCTGCAATAGTTATTGGAAGAGAAATCTTTGGTTCACAATGACATTTCACAAAAATAAAGTCCCAAACTGATGTGGCTTGATGTGGTGCATCAAATTGTAAAGCTATTTTTTTCCTAAATTAAATCAATGTATCACATTTAGCCACATCGATTTGTGAGCTTTATTTTTATCAAATCTCTTTATGAACACTCCTCTTACTGGAATACCTTTACTCACTTGCCTCCACCATTCATCTATTTGCTTTCCCTTCTGAAGCTGCTCATTATTCAAATATTCCCTGGTGGATGTGTTGAATGACCAAATACGCAAATTTTGGCAACTACTAATAAAGTCAAGAAGGATACTTTGAGGATTATTAGGATCAGAGCTTCTATCTTCTCTATGAAATGATAGAACTTTTCTGGTCGTCTCAACCTACCAGCAGAAACACAATTAGTTATCAACATGATTGATGTGCTCAACCCAAAAGAATCATCAAACAAAATTTCTCAGAAAATGAAATTCCTGAAACATACAAATTTCTTGTGGATTACAAACTAAATTCGCTCAAAAGAATAGTTTAGCTAAACTGAACACCTTAGTCAAGACAACAGAAGAATTAACAAAGATTTGATGATGTTGTGTTAGTTGTATAAGTGTAAGAAAAAAGCCAAATCAATTTGGTCATTGTCTGTTCAGGTGCTAAAGAACAAGCCAGCTGCATTCTTCCCTAGTTTCTCTTACTGGCTGAAGCCCTAAGTGGGTTTTCATCAAATTGTACTTGTTTCCATATGATTTAAACGATATGGCAGTGCTTTCTTTAATAGGTTGTTGTCCATACTTTTACAGCATCAAGAAAGTTGATGAGGGAAATTGATTTGGCCCTATGAGTAGCCAATAGCCTTGGGTAAGGATCCACATCTAGAACCTTGAAACTCTTGTTTAAAAGCACTAGAAACTTGTTTTCTTCGTTAAATACCCTACACATGTGGAATTAAATACCAATAATCTTTGAAACATCTTCCTATTAGCCAATTGCTGGAAATAATTCCAGCAGCATACCAAGAATAGCAAGTTACCCTATTCGACATATCAAAGGTTAAAAGCATGTACACATGAATCATAAACTCACACACACAGCACGTAGCATGGTTTGATGGTAGAATTCTAGGCTTGAAAATCAGATTTCTAAATGTCATAGTTGCTGCCATTAAATGGACAGCTCAAAATCCACCTCCAAGGGAGATAATTTAGGACCAAAATACAGCCATACCTTGCAGGAAATTCCAGCAAGTAACCTCATTGAATGAAAGTTCCTTTCTTAGATAATGAAAGCTTGATTATGGATTGGCATGGTATCATGTGTATGGTTTCATAAGGACTAAGAGAAATATTGATTGTTGCTAAAGCTAAGAGGTAAGAAACTATCGTCACACCCTTGGTTGTTCAATACATATCAATATGAGATTCTTTGACTTCTAAGAAATCATGAACATGTCTTTATTTCTTTAATATAAATATAATGCTCTTTACTCAAATGTTGTGTTGAATTACTATAATGTTAAGCCTATACTGTGATAGCCCTTTGGATGTATCCCTTTATTATGAAAGCATTTGAATACATATGGAGTTGTATGCATGCTTTCACTATGTGATGACATGTACATATAGTAGTTATTATTTTTAAAATGAAACTGATTATATGATTGCATGCTATGTATGATGATGGATAACAGATGACAGATGAAGGATTATTTATGATGGGGCGGATGGTAACGGCAGGAATGGCTGATTTGACATGGACCTCATGATGTCCATCTCCTATTGACTGGGTTCCACCCAAGGCCTTGTGCAGGAATCATAATCTTTAAGATCGCCACCGCTTGCACACAAGGTGTAATTACATGTAATGATGGAATGAATAATATGTATGATATTTATCTAAGATGTCTAAGATATGCATGCCAGTTAAAAGTTAAAATTTATTTAAATTATGATATATATTTACTATGTGATGAGTTGCTTCCTGACTATGACTCACATTTTTTTTTTTTTTTAATGTTTTGACTGACTTGGTTGAAGAAGTGTTTGGTGATGAGTCCGTTGACCAGGAGTAGCTTATGGACATTAAGACAAGACTAGACTTAATTTATGTGAATATGGGGAATGTATTTATGTCTTTCATATTGGTTATGGAAATCTTTATAAAAATGCACAAGACTATGGCTTTTAAATAAGTGCTACTAAGCAACTTTTAATTAATAAAGTTTCTGAATGTTTTAATGTTTATTAAATATTTTATGCCCAGCTCATATAAATGTTTTAAGTTAGTAGCATCCTTAATCTAGAGGAAGGGGGTGTAACAGAAAGTGGGAAGAATATCAGCACAGCAGAGAGGTAATGAATATTTAGACTCAGAAACAACCTTTCTCGCATCTGAATTCAGAGCATTTGTCACAAGCTCAACCCTTAGAAGTTGTACAAGTAACCAAGTCACATGATTCGTTCTAAGAATGTGCTGATCACCCTCCATAACCCGTGAAACTAGCTTGTCCACAAAATCAACAAAGTCAATACACCCACTTTTCATAAGAAAAAAGAAGATATCTGAAAAGACAAGCCACTCCTGCCAGCAATTTATCTCTGCAAAAGCAAGAAAAGAAAAACTCTTTTAAGGTATTAGGTCACTAAATTTACTAATCCAGAAATTGCCCATAATTAGTGATCACACAAACAGCCGCAACAGATAAATTGCACAAATGAGGATCTAACTAAAAACAGGATATGAACCTAACATATAGAATGTCACTTGAAAAGATAGGCTATTAGGATTAACATTACCAGTAAATTTTTCTTACTCGACTGTAACTAATATCCCTCATATGACTTAAGCATGTGGGTGCCCACCAACAACCATGATTCATATTACTCCACCATAATTTTATTTAAACACACAAGATACCAACACTAACACTCTCGAAATCATTTGTACAAAAGAAACAAGAAACTGATAGACTTAGCATCAAAGAAATGCATTTTTATGATATCAAGAAAGCAAAAAACTTTGTCAGTAAAAGTTATTGAAGGAAAGTTATTTTGGCATTTAATGCTGGAATACATTTCTGTACAGAAAAATAAGGAAGAGATATTTGCCTGAATTCGTAAACTTCAAGAGTTCAACAATTCTATCAATTGTTGCCTCGCAGATCATTTCAGAAGTAAAAACAGCACCGGGAGTGGATGCTTGGGGAGACCTATAGGAAGGAGCCACAAGAAGCACCCGCTTCCACCAATCAGGTGAAGGAGTACTGCGAAGAGCATGCCTTATGCAACGCAAAGCCCTCTCCCAGTCTAAACTTCCCTTCTGAATAGACATCGCAAGATCCTGTACCAATGAGAAGAAACTAATTTAGCCAATCAAAGCAGATGCTAATCCAAATGTAACTCCCACAAACGCATGAAGTCAGGAGCATAAATATGCATTGATGCATACATATATACCTATATAACAAGTGCATGATATATTTTTTCCACATGCACTAGGACTTGGTGTTTAAATGTATATACTCCATCTCCAGCTGTACCAAAATTCACACGTGCATACTTTATTTTTTCTATATGCTAATCCAAATGTTTAAGAGTCGGGCTAGTGTGCCGCTTGCAGCTTACCACTGCAAGTGACCGCTAGTGTAAAATTCATCTTTCATTTTTATTTCATTTTTTTATTCACATTTTTTAATCATTTTTAAATATTTTTAAAAAATTAAAAAAATACATCAATACACTAAAAATCACTTAATCATTAAAAAAAAAATCACCGAGCGGTCAAATGGAGCGGTCACTCATAGGTGGCATAGTAGTTTTGCTCAATGTTTAACAAATAAAAATAAGAATGAATTCAAAGGCTTTGGATAAAGAGATTGTCCAAGCCACTTATGAGAACTGCAACGTTAATGTGTTAGCAGTAAATTTCTCTCTTTCTATGATAAATTGAATTAATAGGCTAAACATATTACCATATTGCTATTTAAACCTTTTATTATTGCATTTTATGGATTTTTTGTAATTATACATGATTTTTAAAAATGTGCACTTTACTTCAATCAGGCACAGGCTTGCGCTTAGAGCCTATAATCTAGATAGTGTTTGCACTAAATCACCAACACTGCCCACAGCAGCACAATTTGTCTAGAAGCCCCTATTGCCCCTAACTAACACCAGTCCATATGCTGACAACCCTATGAGCTACAGACTACCACCCTTGTCACAACTTTCAATTTGATTTCTTAGAAGCACGCAACATCCACCTTCCACTCTTTAAGTAAATTCCAAACCTTGAGTTTCTTGTCCCTTGACTTGATGTGTGGTGAGGAGATCAAGCCTTAAAGGAAACCTATCCAGGTTTGTATGGTATCCCCTCTTGCAAGGAGACCACCTCCTCTTGTAAGGAGACCCTAGTGGTTGAATTTCTCCAGGTTACTAATGAAAGACCATGGTGGAGTATCTCCTTCATCATATTGGTGCAAGACTAGGCAGTGGGATCTGTCACTTCACTCCAAAACCTCTTGTATTCAACTAATAGCTAGTTTGGGAGGAAGGAAATGAATGGGATGGAATGGAAAAAATATATTTTCAAAATATATTTACAAGCATAGGAGGAAAGCTGAGGAACTCAAGTTGGAGAGGTTTGCACGGTGAGAATCTTCAAACTTATATCTCACCCTCTTCGCATGAACACACACACACTTGTAAGGGTTTTTGGGTTGAAGAAGCTTCCACTTGAGAAAGTTAAGAGAATCGGTTCTATGGCCTTGTTGCAAGTTTTGTGAGATTAGTGGAGTATTTGGTTCAACCATATTCGATCGTGTTGAGTATGGGTTGTCTAGGGTTTTCTAAAAGAACCTGAATCATCAATTGCCAAATGAAAATGAGTTAGGCAACTTTCGGCCACCACTAGGGTTTCATGAATATCTTCCTTCTAGTAAGACAAGTTAGAAATCCTTGCACATCTTCCAGAATGTTTGGTCATAGAATTGTTATACACACACTAGTAGGTTATTTTCACACAATGCACGTAAGTAACTATTAGGGTTACAAGGATCAACTGGCTCCGAACCATTATGGGATTCTACCGAGTAAAGGGAGCGCTAACACCGTTCGATCTAGGGTTTTTCCTCAAGGCAATAGTCTAGGAGGTTCAAAGGAAGGGAAGAGTCATGAAGTGAGAAAAAACACCCTAGAACCAAATGGGGTTAAACCCTAGACCATGACACACACGTTTGGTTTGAAGTATTTTTGATTTTGATAAGTCTAATGATTGAAACATACACTTTCAGTTTGCTTGATCGTCAGAAAATAATACTTTTGAAGCTTTCTAAGTTAGCCTCTAACTTACTCCTAGATAATATATTTATGTCATGTGTAAACTTTGCATTTTGTTGTTCAAATTGGATTATGCAATTGTTACTTGTCACATGCTATCGTTTATATCTTATACGTGCATACTATCTTCAAATGTTGCTTATTGATTCAAATAACATGTTTGAAGCTTTTAGAAATGGTGTATGCTTTGTTGAGCTTCCATGTGTTATACTCAAGTATACGTTTTTGCATGTTCTAATTCTTTCAAGTTGTAAACGTGATGCACTCTTGATATATGACATAAGTACATGACATTGTTGCATGAAAGTTACATGGTCACATGTCACATTTTTTCGGGTTGTGCATTAAAGAAATGGTTTTGTTACAAATCCAAATGCTAGGTTGGAAGAATATCCTAGTGAAACTCTTCTGTCCACTCTGAAGTGATTAAATTGGAATAGTAACCTCTGGATTGACGAAGCACAATCAATAGGCTTCGAATGTTCTTTTTAAAGGATTCTGGAGCAAAAGCATGTAACGCTAGTGAGTGTAACACTTTGGAAATGCGGTGAAGGCAAATGGCAAACTGCCGTATCATATGATCTTTGACGCACTCACACCAGGTTAAGAGGACCGTCAATGTGATGTGGTAACTAGCATAGGGGAGCCATGAGGTGTCCACCCACATTGTTATATGGATATAGGTTATAAGTGATTGATATAAATTAAAAAACGATGTTCTTACATGATTATTTGTCATTCTGTTACATGATTACATGGTCAACGTTTTGAAAAGATCCTGTACGAGAAAGAAATAAGTTTTTGGTCAAGTTCATGTCCATGCATTCATACTCATGGTTTGCCAATACATGCGTATGTTATCTCCTTATATGTTATTGGTTTAACTTGCTGAGATTTTTTAAGTGGTAGTTTCTACTACCATTCAACCTGGAATAGTAGAAGTTGTGAAAGGTCTAGTTGATAGTGATAGGGAAACGCAAGAGGGAAGATCCCCCATGAACTAAAGAGGCCCCTAAATGTCCAGAACACTCTACGGAGCCAACATTAGTAGAGAGACTAAAGTCAGCCAAGTCTAGGAGAAAACGATGGGGAAACGCAAGTGCTCAGATTCCCCAACGACTAAAAAGGAGCTTAGCAAGGAAAACACTAGTAAGGGCGAGGGTAGTATAGCATCTAGCTCTCAGCATGTTAAGGGAGATAGTCTCGAAGACACGATCATTGACTTGACAAGGCTACTAGTGTATCAAGGAAATCTAAGAATTGTTGGATCAAAGGAAACATTGTATTTGGAAATTGAATAGCTTAGATGTCATCATTGACTTTTGATGCATTTTGAGAACGTGGTATCTAGGGTTGTGGTTTAAACCCTTTGTTTGTATTGGGAGATATTTTGAACAAACACTTTTGGGATTGATAGTTTTCTTTACTTGGTACCATACTTTAATTGGAGCAATGTTATCTTTATAAGCTAAAAAATCTTTACTTAGATTAGAACTTTTTCTGCTGCGATTATTACATACTGTTAGAAACATCATAGGTGCATTGCATGTTAACTATCATGAATAAGGGGTGTGTAACCTTGAGTTATATGTCTTGACGCTTCAGTCTCCGTCCAATCCCCAGTGGAGTCTAGGGGCGTCACAGGAGACCTCTCCCCACCACTATACTTGTAGCAGAGGGGGAATCTCCCCCTTCGCAGCAAATAGGGGAATTCTGTCCCATGGTGCATGCAGTAGGGGTAGAGCTCCCATACCCACACACACTACAGGGGTGATTCCCCCAATGCACATAGTGTCAGAGGCCTAGGTGAGATCCCAAACCTAATGTGGATTATTTTCTTTTTTTGGTAAAAAAAAATTCAAGAAAGGTTTTTTTTTTTTTTTTTTTTATGTTGTTTGGTATTTTGTGCGGGAACTATTTTCCTATGTCATATTGTTACGACCTGATCCAATATTATTAGGGATGAAATGTGGAAAATTTAATGGGCCTTATTGGAATAGCCCACGAGCTATTAAGATTTTTGAAGCTATTGGATTTTTTTTATAGGCCATATTGGATAAGGTGTGAGTTATTATTTATTGGGATTTAGTTAGGCCTTTAATTTTATTTCAAAGTTGTTAACGTTAGTTGATGATTTTAGAGACTATTTTTTTCATAAGTAAGAAGAATTTATTGATTCGCGTAATTAGGCCTTGCCCAGGTATACAAAAAGCATACAAGAGATGAACCTAATTACAAGCTAAGCGCTGTGGAAAACAGTATAAAAGTCATTAAAACTAATCTCGTTAAATACAATAGCCAAAGCCCAAAGTAACAATGTATGGAAAAAAAAGTCCCTGAACCCTCCCATCAAATGCTCCTTGTTATCAAAACAACCACCATTCCATTCGTTCCAAGTGCACCACATGAAACATTGAGGCACCATATTCCATACAGCTGTTATTTGACGATTCCTTGAATACCTCTCCAACATGACAGTAAATCTACCACCCTCCTAGGCATGACCCAAGCAATACCAAGCCTAGTAAAGATTTCATCCCATAGAGCCTTAACCACGCCGCAATAAAGAAAAAGATGATCCGCTGATTCACTATTTCTTTTGCACATAAAGCACCAATTTGTTATTTCTTAGCTTATCAATAGTCAATATTTTTCCAAGGGAGGACAACCAGCCAAAGAAAGCAATCTTGACGGGAACATTCCTCCTCCAAATGCTCTTCCAAGGGAAGGCAATGGTAGAATGGATAGACATAACCTTATAAAAAGAGTTTACTGAGAAGTTCTTGTTCCTTGAATGAACCCAAAGCAACATGTCCTCCCCTCCAACATTTAAATTCAGCACATAAAATGCACTATAAAATTCTGTAATATCTCTCATCTCCTAATCCTGGGCAGCTCTAATGAACCTCACAGACCATTGAGGAGAACCATAAGAAATGTCTATGTTATCAGCCGCTGATGCATCCTTGTCCAATGCAATCTTGTAAAGAGAGGGGAAGGCATTCATCAAGCAACTTCACCACACCAAGTGTCGTACCAGAATTTGATTCGTGTTCCCCTTCCCACCTCAAATCTCAAATGGCTTCACGGGCCAATAAATTACTATAGGGGATTTAGAGATTTTCATTGGGTGAAATAATGGGACAAAATCCCATTTAATATTTATGGATCCAAACTCATGAGGACTATGGCCTGAACTCCAAGCCCATGAAAGTCTTCAATTTCAAACACACCAGGATTACAACTCTAAAATCCTCTTCACGCTAAAATTCCTTAAACCTACTGCCCTTATATATTTAAACCCATGCGCGTAATTACTGTCCCTCCTCTAGCCTAGGGTTGCCACACACATATGCCAACTCTCTCCACAGAAGATTTCCTCCCCAAGCCACTCAGCCTTCATGATTTCTTTCCCCCAGGCAACAACTAGAACACTAGCAGCAAACATCCAAGTCCCAAGATACTGCCCAGCGCCAGGCATTCCACCAACCCACACACAAACACTTTTGCCAACCTCTCTGTCGCCCAAGACAGACAGCAGCTATACAGCAAACGAAGCCGCTCCCTCCGCCATGAACCACCACGGAAACCAAACCCTGCACCCAAATCACCACCAAGAGCCTCTGTTTTAGCCACCTCCACCACACACAACCAACGCAACCCCTGTTTTAAGCAAGGAAAAAACACAGCACGGCCAAGACACAACCACCCAATGCTCACTGTAGCTCAGCCTTGAAGCCCACACCGAAACAAGCCTAAACCACCCAAAAACCAAGCCCAGCAGACGTGAACCTTCTCCACCCGCGTAAGCTCTCTCCCTACCCCTCACTATCAAGCTCACTCTAACTCGGTTAATCTCTCTCTCTCTCTCTCTCCCCTAATTTTCTCTAGCCAACTCCTAGTGCCCAGTCTTTAGCCACCGTGAACCACCATCACTCCCACACCTCCAGGCACTACTCACCATCGCCAGAAGCACACGGCCAAAGCCCCATTGCCCTCAATAAGGCTACCCTCCCTTATATAACGTAAAACTTGTACATGAAATAACCAGTGATGTGTTTTGTGTGAGATTACAAAAATTCCCATTTCCAAGTCAGTGTTGGCCATAGAATTTAGTATTTATGATTATTTCCTATGATAAAATCAAGAGAATTAGATGGTGGGGGTGGAGTATTTTAGTGTTTAATCCATTAGTGAGAGAAAATAAGTGGACATCAATTACTTGGGAGGTGATGATATTTTAGAGTTATGAGGATTTTTTATTTTATGGAAATATAGGACATTTAATCATCTCAAATTTAATTACGAATTATGTGATTTATTAGAGAATTTAAGCAAGTTATGTGTATTTTGTAGGAAATAAGCCGCACCTTGAAAATATTAGATTAGTGCTACGAGGTAAGTAGCATGATTATACCCTTACATGTATGTACGGTAAACAACATATCTTTTATAAAAGTATTTTGTAGGTACGCCTCCATTGAAAACCCCTTTTTATGTACCCAAGTCATAATAAATTTATAAATGCGATGATTTTATGCATAAGTTTCATGTTAGTTGTATGACACATGCATCAAGATATTTTATGAAAAGCCATGCATGATTTTATGTAAGGAAACATGTATCATGACATTTTATGAAAGAATACGATTTCATTTGAAATCTATGACATGATAAGGCACAATTTCACTTGAAATCTATATGATATGACAAAATATGACAAGTATGCAAGTATGTTTATGATGAAGTATGAATGATAAGATATGTAATGTCCTATGTTATGATATGAAGATGGTACCATATATTATGGGCATATCGCATTGCCAGGTGGTATACACTGGTAGTGCACCCAGTGTGTCTTCTTTATGTATGGATTCCACAAGCCACAACCATGGGCGGAATTGGAATCTACTTTAATTCGCTAACCCTAACTCATGGGGGTCAAAGAGTGGGTGTCGGCCCATGACAAGTCAAAGACAAGTTTATGTATTTCATGCACGGATCAGGTTCATATTCATGTTATTTACGTACATAACTATAAGTATGCATATTTTTCAAGAAACCTTATTTATTATGTTTACTGTATGATGTGTTACTTATTGAGTATTTGACTCATTTTTGTATGTTTTTATGTTTTAACCTCCCCATGTGAGGATTTTTACGAGGATGGAGGGACAAGACTTGGCCCAAGGAGGCGAGACAGAGGCCTAGATAGTTTATGTCATGCTCAGTTTTATGATTTCCAATTTAATAAGTTATTTTGATAAGCACATGAGACTTTACTGATTTAGAATAAGTGCTTCTGCAGACTCTCTTTGAGATTTTAAGTATTTAATAAAGATTGACTTTATTTATTTAAGGAGTCTTTTGTATCTGGCGCTTCGTTAAGAAGAAAAGTTTTTAAGTCAAAGTTTAGTAGCATACCAGTTCCCCGAGAATTCTATAAATGACCTTATTGGGGAGCAGGGAATTACATATAACCTCATTATGATATCAAAGAAAAAGTCTCACCTCTCCATGCAAGGGTTCTCCAAGTACGCTTGGGTAGGTGATCGGTGAATATCGTGCATTCGCTTCACCTGAAATACTGGGAGTTGTCTGAGATAGAACTCGATGAGTTCCAAAGGTAGGGCAATGAAGGTGTTGATCTAACATTTGCATGTGCATAGCCATCATATCTCGCCTTCTATGGATCTCCAAGATTAGTGTAAATAAGGCTTCATCATCAGGTATGTTTTCTATAAACTGCAAGCCACTGCGCAGTAATTCATAATAGGGTACTCGGCATTTATCCTCTTCGACTAAAAGCCAAATCACATCCAAACAACTGTGCAGCCATTCAATAAGAGCCTTGTGTGGTCTCCAAGATTTTGCTCCATCGAATTCATCAATCCCCTGCTGTCTTTGATCCCAATTGACCAGCCAATTCAGCATGTGGTAGAAAATTTCAGCATGAGTCACTGGTTTTAAATCAAATTCAAGACCAGTTAAAATAATCTTGCAACACAGTTGCCGCAGACTGCTTATAGCATTGTCTCTTATTGATGAATTTATCCTTGCCATAGGTTGTTGTCCATTACACAAAATATCAGATGATTTGACTGGTGACAAAGTTGCACAAGATGGTGGTTCAAGAGCACATTGAGCAGGGGACCCAATACCATGAACTGTAGTTAATGGAGATGCCGGATTTGAGGACTGAAAAGTAGAAGGATTCGGAATTGAGCTTGAAGGTGGCAGCATCCCAGTCTGTGGTAAACTTGTAGATGAAACAGCAGGCATTGCTTGACTCCCCACAGTCATCTCTGCAGAGGAGACTGATGAAA